>NW_008587516.1:50718-133167 GCF_000691845.1 Merops nubicus
GTCTTATATAGAATCATAGAATGGTTTGGGTTGGAAGGGACCTTAAAGATCATCTAGTTCCAACCCGATAGTTGGATAGTCCCTGTCATGGTCAGGGACACCTCCCAGTAGACCAGGTTGCACAAGGTCCCATCCAACCTGTGTTTTGTGTTGTGTTTTTTTTTTTTTTTTATGTTTCTTCCCACTTAGAGGTCTACAGACTGGTAGGAATCCATTTATCACAGACTTGTGATGGAATCTTGATGAGGATCTCATCTTGTGATGAGACTTGATGAGAAATGCAGAATACAAGGTTCTGAGTCTTCTGAACACCTTTCTTCTCCTTCACCAACCATACTGATCTTAATGCACTAAAGAAGCTTCTTATGTGCCATGAAGATGAGAGCGAGGTAGCACAGCAATGTTCATGGTTTTGGTGAGAGACACCAAACCATGGGTGTAGCCTTTATTTGTGTGTGCTATGAATACACACAGGTCAAAATTTAGACATAAGTCCATGGGAAAGTGAATTGTCAGATATTTGTTATATAATGATTCTCCAGTATAAATCCAGGAAACATCAAAGACACCAATGTGCAGTGACTAAAACATGATGCAGTTCAAATGGAAGGAGATACCTGACTGACTGGAAAGTAGTTCATCTCTGGATTGCTGTGTGAATGAGCACATAGTACACTAAAGTGCCCTATATAGGCACTGATTTGATTTAGATGTCCCTGAGGATGTGTGATGCTGAAAAGTTTCATTTGTCAGCAATTCCATGGACTGGCTATAGAAGTCATGTCTGAGCTGCCAAAGGAAATGGTTTTGCCCTTCCATGAAGTCTCATATCACTATATGTGTTACTTTTACTGTATAATCCATTTTACCTTTTTTTTTAAGAAAGTGATAAGAATGCATAGTGTATGGTGTTCAAAGGCTAGTATAACTCAGTGTTTAAATACTTTACTAAATAAAAGCTACTCAAGTAAAAGAAGTTCTGTTTTTCACATTTGTGATCTACTTCCTATTAACTGAGCAATAACTATGGAAGTAATCAATAAGGTTGTTGACAATAGCTTCTGTATTTGTCAACATATTGACAGCTTTTGGAATGTGACTTGGAATTCAGACTTTTAGCTCCTTTATAACTTTTGTGATGCCTTGTGATGGTGTATCACTGTTAAGTTAACCATAAGCAGAATAAGCTGTTAAAAATATATTCCTTTGTTTTTCACTGAAAGCATAGCAAAGATTTTCACAATTAAAACTAACTTTTGAGATGAGGCTTTTCCAGCTTAAAGTGCCTGAATAATAATTCCATGAATGTAGAGGGGAATACATAAATGAATTTAGGATAACATAACTGATTATATAGTAGCAGCCCTTCTATGAACTTTTATTGTAGGGTATCAAGATCATAGAAATATTAAAATATTTAACCCTCTGTGGTAACTAAATGTTTTTCAGAAATGTTATTACAAGCTGTATTATGAAAGAGAAAAACATCTTGTGTCACTATATGCTGCAGAGAAATTTCTGGTACATGTTTCTTGCAGGCAATTTGAATCTCTAGTACTTCTTTAGTAAGAATTGCTCCTTCAGCTTCAGCTGGTTGTTGAACAGGTTCTGAAGGCTGAACAAACCACAGAATTCCTGACGTTGAAGTATTCTGTAATGTCTTATGTATAATTGTGGTCCTAATCTGATCGTTTATCCCCAATTTGTTTTAGACTGGGGCAGAGAGTTTAGAGTGTGTAGGGCATGGGACACTGTCATGGAAGTATTCATTGAGAGTTATTCCTTATCAGTAAAATAGGAACATTAAAACTTAGTCCCTCTGATAAAAATTTAATATTAGGATTCTAAAGTGGAAGATAAACTTTTATTATATATGTGTCACCACATACTCTCATATCTGTTCCCAAGCAGGAGTCTACATATATTAGATCTTTTATCTGAGTTGTAATTAAAACTTTAGTGGAAGCATATGTTCATCAAGGTAGGTTCAGAGTTACTTTGTATTAAAGAAAGACTTTAAATACAGTGTGAATATTAACAAGTAATTATTCCAGTAAGACATGGGAACTTATTGACACATTTACCAGAGGGACGTTATTACGTTCTGTATGTTTGGTTGTTGAAGAGGGAGGACTGACTAAACAAGGTAGCAAGTAATATAAACATGGTATGGAGAAGCAAAAAGAAAGCTCATGAATTTGGAACATGGAGACTTGTTTTGAGGTGAGAATCAATTGGGCAGTAAGAGTGGCATTGAGCAGACCACTGGGGAGAGATTTGCTTGATGCATGGAATTTAAAAAGCAGTGGAGTGATGATCTTTCTGTGATTCTCCTCCAGTTCAAATCGCAGGAGCTTTTAAAGATGCTCATGTTTTGCTTCTAGGATATTCTTGTTGTGGACTTTAATTGTAATTTTAACTCTGCCTTTGTTCAAGTGGTTTCAAAGCTTGCCTTCTGTTCGCTTTTGTCAAAAGCAAGAGTGCCAATTATACTAGATGTTCTACCAACCATCTACTATGTTGCTTTCTTTAATTAGACATTTGAAACTAATAGAATTCTGCCATTGCTTTTTCCGTTGGTCAGGATTTCACCTTGTACAGATGGTATTGCTAATAATTTTCTCTATTGCACATTGAAGTGGTAGACTTTAATGGCTGCTCTCTAACTGCTATTATTTAAGTTTTGGAAGAGAGTCCCTAAAGAGATGTGCCTAGTTCTTTACTCTGCAGAAAATAAACTAAATGATGTGCTAGAGAAATGTTCTTTAAAGAAGCTAAGAATTAAAGTAGAAATTTTATTTATTTATTTTTTTTAAATACAGCTTGTAGGAAATTATGTGTTTAAAGATGAAATATTAAATCCATGAAAATTCCTTTAGTTGTAAAGAAATCTCACTTTTCCTTTTTGATTTTATAGCTTGCACTTGCAGTGGACATGCAAATATTTGTCACATGCAAACAGGAAAATGTTTCTGCACGACTAAGGGAATCAAAGGAGACCAGTGTCAACTGTGAGTACAATTAAATGTAGTCCAAAGTTATTGTAATTTCTGCCTAGTGTATAGTAACTTTTTTTCCTGGTTTGTTTTGCTTTTGGATTTTGTGATTGCCCTGACTGTTTTAGTGATGGATCCTACATTTCCTAAGAATTACAATATTAATTTATCTTTTTTTAAAGAATTACATCACACATATCAAAATATTTTGCAGACACTACAGATTTAAAAAATGCCCTTCAAAAAGAAATAAAAGATTTGCCTATAGTTGTCTTCCTTTTTTTTTTTTTTTTAAGGATTTCTTTTAATTATTTAAGTAAAAAATACCTGCAAAATTGGTAATTATATTAACTTTGTTTGTCACACACCTTGATGAGAATCTACAGTGATTAGATTTTTTTAGAGTTTTGGAAACATATTAAGTTGCACGGTGTTGGAGAGAATTTCCCTTATCATTAAATAATGAGCAGAGGAATGTGTAGACCTGTCATGGAAAGTACAATTAGGGTGTCCTGTTTGGTACTGGAATAGCTTATTTTGTTTGTTTAGAGGAAGAACTTGCAACTTAAAATAGAGCATAACTAAGAACAAAGAATTACTGGAGTAACTTGCAGGTAGGAGAAAGAACACATTAAAAGTTAACCATAGATAGCCGTATATTTAAAGTTGTTTCAGTTCATTCTATGATGTACACTGCATTATCTGAGAGGAACCTTATTCCTTTCACATTTATAGTTATTTTAAATAGTATCTGATACCAAAGTTGTCTTAGCAGTGTTGGTTGGAACTGGGGAAAAGGCACAGATACAGCTTATTCCTCTCCAGCAGGGAGAGGTGCCAGGAGGTTATGTTCTGCCTAACATGAGCCCTGTTCTACTGGATTTATGGATTCATCCTTGATACACTTAATGAACTGGCTTGAATCATGCCCTTAATGATTTGCTTGATAAATAGTTAAGAAACAAAAATATCTGATGCAGAGGCTATGTCTAGATCTGTGAGAAAGAAGTGTGCTGGCAGGTCTACATTTTCAGTGGTACCTCTGGGACTTTTTGTCTAGCTAATTGGAGACTTTCAGGATGAGATGGGAAACCAAACTTAGGGCTTAATGATGACATTCCATCATTACAAAGGCTGAAGTGTGGTAATATCTTTAAGCTCTGAACTAAGTCTTCACTCAGGAGTTAGTTGTCCCTCTTTTTGTGTCCAAACACTTAACCAGTTCCAGATGTTAATGAGTGGTTTCATTTCCAGTGTGCCATGGACATATGCTGATGCCATTCTACCTAGTTACAGAGAATGGGGTAAAGAAAAGTAAAAAAATCTGCTTTGTTACATCCTAACACTGAAACTACAGGAAACAGTTTCTTTGCTCATAGTTTTGATCCTCTACCAACTACCATTCAGTCTAAGGCACTCTTTTTAGACCTTTACAGACCCAGTCTGTGTTTCAGATATATATTTTGCTATTGCTTGCCCTTGGTCTTTTGTCCATTTCATCATGATTTATCACTGCTCTGAATTGGTTGGTTGTGCTGCTCAGCCATATCAGTCTGCTGTCTGGACTTTGTCTGTCATAAAAGTTTTTTTTTTTATCCTATTTACTGGACTAGAAGAGAAAAGGAAGGTTGTCCTGGTGGTGGATTTTCCAGTCTTGGTCAAGAGGTACAGCCGTTCCACAAAAAGGAGGAAATGGAGATTTGAAGTTTGACTTTTCAAGAGCAAATTTAAAATTGTCATTTCAGACTGAAAATCCCTGGTTTTGTCACATGTACTACAGCCCCATTCCTACGTTCTTCGTAGACCAAAGGCTTATGCAGGGCAAACCGTAGTGTTAAAGCATTTGGTATTCCAAATTGTTTCATTTGGATGAAATGAACTGCAGAGCAGCCATTTTCAAATTGGTTTTGGCTGTGAACACATTTCAAAATGTGAGATTGTTGGGTTCATAGACACAAATGTTAGAATACAAACTGAATTTCTGCTCTTATGTCCTTTCTTAACTCTGGTCTTTAAAAAAAAAAACAAACTAAAAGAAAAAAAAAAAAGAGCATGGAGTCTACCTAGTTTATGACAGCACATGTAGAAAGAGACCAGTTCCAGTTCCAGACACTTTGAATGTGTTAGAAGACTGTATAGAATAAAATTTCAGTGCTAGAGACTCATTGTTAAGATCATTGGATATCCTGAGGAAAGCTGATAACCACAGATACAGAGTTTCACAGATACATGTCATCAAATATTGTAGTTAGGATCTGCCATTTTACTCAGTTGCTTGGTTTGGGAGAGTGATCCATTCAAGTATGAAAGCTTCAGTCAAATGTTTTTTAATTATTTCCCTTAGAACATCAGGAGATGGAGAACATAATAGGTCACCTGTGAATCACTGAATCCAGTCCCATACTTACATCTAACTTGTAAACTTCATATGAAGAATGTGAACTTTATCAGAGCTATATTACATTTAAAAAAAAATAAAAAAAAATTTCTCTATTTTTTCTAATTTTCTCTAGTTTTTCTGTAATTATCTGTAAGGATAATTTGTAAAAATTAAACTGAAAGCCTGTTTTAAAAGTATCATATTATATTGTCAAAATACATATACAGTCATGTGGAAGATGAGGATTATTTTAAATTGACTAAATGCTTTACTTGTATTTATTACTTCATTATATTCTGTACAAATCATCTGGAACTTGTTTCTGTGCGAATACTGTTCTCCATAGCTCTGGATAATTAATTAATTTTTTTTTTTTGCCACTAATTAGGCTTTTGTGCAATCTCAGCAGCAAACCTATAACCCTGTGATTCCCAAAAATAAGGATTTCTGTGAAAATTCCAAACTCTAGCAGTTTGGTGTGAAAGTTAGATTTATATTCCTATCAAAAATCCTTTTAATTAGAAAGTCATAGCTACAGGGTTGTAGCTGTGTATCCCTTTCCCTCCCTCTATCTCTTCCTCCTTCCCTCTGATGCTTTCACGTCTACTCTGCATGGGCAGTACACACCATGCCTTGGGGGCAGAGGTTTTAGGAAATCAAGGAATCTTTACACCTTTTTTCTTTTTCTTTTTTTTTTTTTTTCTTTTTTTCCTTCCTAGCTTAACAACAGGTAGTTATTTCTGGTTTTATGGGGGATCTCCTCTACTTTTTTCTTACTTTTTATTTATTTCTAAATTTTTTTGGCGTTCCCATCTCTCAGTTATGTTAATGTCAGTATTGTGCTGTTGGAGACCATGAAGCACAGTGGCATTTTAAATCAAAATTAGTGTTCTAAAAGAACTTTGAGCATACATTTACATTCTAATTTACAATATTTCTTTAATGACATATGGTAACTTTTTTTTTACAAAAAGAAGTAGCTTTCCTCAAGGAAGTAACTTCAGTCAGTAAAAACCTGTGATACTTTCCTAATAAGGAGGAACTGATTGGAATGGCTTGATCATTCAAAGTAACTGGACTGTAAAACAATAAAAACAGATGCAAATAAAATACTTAGTTTTTTTTTCCCGCTTAATTTTAATAATGAATTGTGCCATTGAAAGTAACAGGAAAATCATATTGACTTAAACTGTAGTTATAGGTGAAAACTATTACTTCAAGTTAATTTTTTTTTTTTTTTGCAGTATTTGATTTGCTAGCTGCTCATTTTATTCCTTCATAGAATTTCTTCTACAGAGGTTTTAAAATTTTAAAATTTTAAGGTTTCAGTGTCTCCATAGGCAGGACTATATG
This sequence comes from Merops nubicus, assembly GCF_000691845.1. Classification (NCBI taxonomy): domain Eukaryota; kingdom Metazoa; phylum Chordata; class Aves; order Coraciiformes; family Meropidae; genus Merops; species Merops nubicus. Next base: position 57,448 of record NW_008587516.1, read on the forward strand.
CCCAGGTAGCTTTTCAGGAATAGACCTATGGAAATGTAAGGCACATGCTAAGAGGATGTTTCAGAGTTAAAATTTTGATATTCAATGAGCTAAGTTTTACTGGATGCAAGGAAGAAATATATGGAAATTATAGAATTAACTGATTACTTCAGTCATCCTTTGAGAAGTTTCAGTATGTCTGGGTTCTTCCAAGAGCTGGAGATGTGTCTGTAGCTTTTGTCCTTCCTTGTAAATCTGGATGTATTATGAGCATCTGGAAAGGTTACAGGGTTACAAATGCTTGGTGGATATAAGTTTGCTGAGTGAATATTTCAAATTGCCAGGTTTTACTGGATGTACTGTAACATTATTGCACTGTACTTCCCAGCTACAACCATTGCTGTAGTTTTTGGGGAAGGAAATCATTCTTGCTTGTTAAGTACTCTCCACTGTGACAGATTTTAGGCTCTTAGATCTGTCCTGTTGATATTGACACTGTCTATTTAAATGACAGGCAGGTTAGATATCATGTTATTTTAAGTTGAAAGCATAAACCACAGTAATGATTATTTTACCTAACAGGAAATTTAAAATGTTGACAACATCTGCTCTGGTGCATTAAAACAAAACAAAACTACCAAGAAACTATCCAAGAACTGGGCAAAAATTTGGCTTCAAAACTTCTAAAATGAAGAACTGAAATAAATAAAATATCAAGGAAAAAAAAATCCGTATTTTCAATATCGTATTTTATAGTATATTTTCTGTACTTGTAAGAAAGATAAATTTAAAAGTATAAAATATATGCATCTAGTGTATTCTGGAATGAAAAAGTAATATTTTGCTCATTTTAATTCTAATAAATATTCAGACTATTCATTTCTTAGTCATAGTGTTATTTCTTCTGAAGAGGTGGAAGAAATACTATTTTATTTATAAAAATATACCCTGTTTATTTGGTAAAATCTTCACAGTATGCAAGCTTTAAAAAGCTATTTAATAACATAAGGTTCTGTGCATAAATAATAAGCACTTATTGATAGTCTGATTTACATAAGAATATGATTTTAGAATATTCAACTGTCCTCTTCTGTATAATTCCCGTCCACACAGTGGTATCATTCCTCTTACAAGATGGAAAGGCAGGTGGAAATATACTGAGTTATGAGTCCAATTCACCCCTTCTATTGATATCACTGCAGCTTTATTTGCTGATGGAAGAGAAAATCTCTTCCCCATTGTTTCCTCTCAGAGCTTCACTTTCTGCTTTCTGGTAGGGAAAAAATTGACAGCGGCCATATAACAAATTCACTTTATTAGAACTTCCTTTATCAAAGACACACACTCACACACACAAAAAAAACCCCAAATAAACAAACAACCAGGGAGCTTCTGGTTGCTGGAAGTCTAACAAAAAATCTTCTTCTATTGAAGAACTTATCTTTCTTGATATAGGATAGAATCCATTTAATCCTAGTTTCTATTGTGATCTGTGTTTTTTTTTTTTTAAGTGAAGTTAAAAAGTATAATATAATATGTAATGTTTTAAGATAATAGAGGAAACTGTTATAGGCTTTTCTTTCCTTCCCCCCCTCTATTTTAGTGTTATTTTGTCGTATTCTACTGTTAGTTTTACATGTTTGGTTGTGTCTGACATGAGCTGTTTTCTCCTTGTTTGTGCTGAGTCCCGTCCTTTAGTTTTCCATTTGGCAGCAAACCGTGGTCTACCTATGAGTATTACTCCATTAGCTATGATGTTTCAAGGAGAATTCCAGCAAAATCTGGCATGTAAATCTAGGTGGATTTAGTCACTGCCTCTATTCTTATTTAACTGCCTGAAGATTTTAGCTTGCTGCTCTATGGATAGGTTCAAGCCCTCAGCTATTTCTCCCAGAGCTAGGTCATTAGGTTGCTAAGGAGAACAATAAAATAAACCTCCCACTTCATCATTAAATATAAGTTTTAAATGTACTAATTTTCTGCTCGACATGTAGTAATTATTGCCTAATCTATCAAGGATTTGAGATACTCACTTTTTTTTTTTCTTTAATTCATGTTTCTGGCATCAATCATTTTTCGCTTAAATTGCAGCTTTCATTTAAATAATATGTCTAATATCAAAGCTTCAGGGCATGACCCAAATGCACTGTAATGGTTTAAACACTTGGAAGGCAAATAACAGAAACTTTAAACATATGAGATAGTTTTTAATCTCAATTTTGAATGGGCCTTGTGCAGTATTTTTTAATGGGTTTTGGTACTATTGTATGTATATATATATATATATATATATATGTATATCAGCTTTTTTTTTTGGTGCTGCTCACTTTCTCTTTTGTATATTCAGTATGTATGTACAGTTCATGAGGCTCTCTGGGATCTTTCAAACTTGTGGACTTTCTGTTTATGTGAAACAACAATTTTCATAAGCATTGCTACATTGCAAGCTTACATTTTATTCAGGAAATTGCCTGAGTTTGAAAATGGAGACGAACCAGAGTTTGAGTGTCCTCTATTGCTCCTGGCAGTGTTTGCAGTGAAGAAATGAGAAGGAGCTAGTGGCTAAGGGAGCAGCTGCAAGCACTTAGCCAAGAGCTTTGTGTATTGATAATCTATTGTGGATCAGTTGTGAATGTGTTAAATCTGGAGAATGCTGCAATATTGATATTGCAATGTAAAAGTAGTTGGGTTAGCAAGTTGTCTCTTGCCAAGAGCTGAATTAAAAATGGTAAATGTAATTTTCTTAGGTGTTCCATTCCAATGAAATATGCCTTTTATTTTTCTGAGTTCAGTACTAATTGTCTGGAAAATGGGGAACAGTTTGGGCATGAGGGTTACTCTTTCCTGAGCATAAAGTAATTTTGCTGTAGGCTTCTAAATTAAGCTCTTCCATAACTGACTGTATGCACATATATAAGTATGTCTTTTGGTTTGGCAAGCTCAACACAGCAGAATCTACTCACCAGTGGGCTTCAGATGTTCTCTAAGGTTTTCTATATTCATTATTTCTTCTCCAGGCTACTTCCAAAAATACAAACTGCAAAGCAAACCAGACTTTCTTTTACAACTTTCCAGACACTCCTTGCTGTAAAATAGGAATGCAAGCAGTGTACCTGTCTCTTGTGCCCAACTGGTTTATGTTAGTATGTGTGCTGGGTGCAGATTTAATTAAGTAGTATCTTTTTTTTGTGTCCTATCTGAAAAATATATGGTGCTGGATTTTGGTTCAAAATAAGTGGATTAAAATACCTTGGTTTTAAACATTGCTCCTCCTGTGCTGTGGTCATACCACCCAGTGACTGACAGTTGAATAATCTGTTTGGCTTAGTGCAGGATATATCCGTGGAGCAGTGTCACAGGGCACGCTGCCTGAGTCTTTCACAGCTGATGTGCCAGTGAGACCTGTTTTGAATTCCAGTGCTCACGATGCAATTGTTTCAAAACTAACCTCTTATAAAAAATGCTAGTAATTTTTGGTGCTAAGTGTTGCTATAGTTCCAGTTGTCTAGGGTTGTATAGGCAAGGTAATGCTTCCACACAGTATTTTTATTATAACAGAGTAGCACAGCTGACAAGAATAGACAAGTCTGCAAACTCTTGAGGTCTGAAATAGAACTGTAGAGGTTTAATGATAAATATAGGCTGAAGACAATTATTCTGTCTTTAATTAGGTATGTATTGTGTTTGGACTGGGATGAATTAGGAGTGATGCTAATGGTTAATTTTATAAAGGAAAAAGAGAAATAAGGATAACCTGTGCCACAAGGAAGACTTGTAAGAGAAGAGGAAGAGGAAGGAAGGTTATGACTGCCATAAAACTGCTTTATTATTGAGTCTAGTGTGGTGGGGTTTTTTTTGTTTGTTTTTTATCCAGCAAAGTTGTGGTCTTAGCTCCTGTGCTTGTTTTTAGAGAGCGGTTGGGAGGTTTTGAGGCAGCTCTCATACAGCTGAGGAGGCAAAGGGCCTTGTGGCTTGGGCTGGCTTACATCATGTCTAGGACTAACTGAAAGTAGAAGTGAGCATGTCTGCACAGTGGATTGCTTTGCCTTGGTCTCAGATAGGGTCACAGTAGGTTGCAAAGACTAACAAGGTGAGTTTGTTCTTTCTGTGGCTCAAGCTGTTGAAAATTGTCAGGGCTGTGCTGCGTTGCATCCTTGAGAGCATGCTTTGAAGGTATCTGGGAATGCTTCTCTGTGGCCAGGACTAGAACTGCAGTTAAGACCTAGCAAGGCAGAGGCTTATGAAAACTAGTCAGTTTGTCATTTGCAAGGAGAGGGGAGAAGAAGGGAAAAAAGGCAAAAGTAGGGCTTACAGCAGTATTGTTGTCCCCTTAATCAAAATTGTATTTTTTAAAAAATACAGTTTTAGCTGCATAAAGCCATCAGTTTTCAGGTGTTTTATAAGCAAGTAGATTATTTTGATTCATCTTACCTTAAATTGAAAACAACAAGAAACCAGTCAGGAGACAAGACAGAATGTCCATCAGGTCCTAAGAGCTGTACACTCAAATATTCATGTGGCAAAGAGCTGCAAGCACATGCTACTCGCCTGACAGAGAGTGAAAGCTTTCTGAATATTTCCAAGAAATCTTCCCCTCCCTTGACTTCTCTACTAGAGGTGAAATGTGCTAGGTGTGCAGCTTCATCCCAAGATGTCCTGCCGTTGGCTTGCTGCCCCCCACAAGTGCTTTCCATTACCCACCTGCTTCTTGTCCCAGTGCAAAATGTTTATTTACAAATGAGCACCAACATGAGAAGTTAAGTAGCAGATGCTGATAGACTATTTTGATTAGTACATCTGGAGTTACATTAATTTTTTATAATCTTTGTACAGCTTCACTTTTCTTCTGTGATTTCTACCAAGGACAAAATAGACACTTAACATTTTCTGGTAGAAGCGCTTAAAAATAGTCTAGTAAAAAACCTTTATGAACTTCTGTCCTTTAACTCATGCATAGTGGCACTGTATTGGGGAGCTAACAATATTTTATTAGAAAGGAGAATTGATCCATTTTCATTAAATGATTAGCAACAGAAAGGAAGTTTGAATGGAAGGAGTTTAAAGAGAGAGCTGTATTGTAAGAATTGTTATGATTTAAAAATAGACATTGATTTCAACATACAGAATGGCTATTCTATTATGTACTGTTAGACTTTACTCTGTAGCAGAAACTCCATTTGCAAGCAAAACAAGTAGAAATTGTTTTGGGCCACAAGTATATTGAGTTAGGTACAGATGACATAATTCTTCTCATTTGAAGCTGATCTGTAAAAGTGAGGTGGTTTCAAAGGAATCCCAGCTGTTTCTACACATAGTTAATTTTGCATGTGAATGAGACTTTTGACGACTTTTTTTTTTTTTTTTTTAATTTGTGACAGGGAAAATTCTATGGTGAGTGTATTAAATTGTATTGGATGTCCCCCAAAGCACTTTTTATGGTGTTTTGTTTGTGCCTTTTTTTTAAATAAGACTGTTTTTGAAATTACAAGATTCACTGAGGTGCAGATCATTAATTCTTAGTAAAGGATGACTAATACTTATGCTTCTTAAATGACTGACAATAGGGGGTTTTAATTTGTAATTTAAAAAAAAAATGAAATGAGGAAATGACCTCTTCTATACTTACTATGTCTGTATATTTTTAATATCCATAATTTTCCACCTGAGATACTTGATTAAAGGTAGTCTGAACTTAATTAAAGTGAACTAGGTAAAGTATAATAAGTGTATGTAAGTATATCCACTGCCATGTATTGACTTGGATAGCACAAGCTCTAACAGCAGACTTTGGTTTTAACTATAAAACACCTTTGTAATTAAATCCATTAGGAAATATATTTAGGAATTACTTAAGTAAAGTTGTCTCTTGAACTCTCAGGCCACTTTACAAATAAAAACATTAAGATATTGCCTGTCAAAATAACTATTTCAGTTTGTGTAAAATGCAAAACGTATACGTAAAAGGAGGTGAGTTGGTATTTAACCATCACAACGTGTATTTCTTTACTAAGCATAACTAATGTAACATAATCGTCTTATATGCTCCAGGTTTTCCTTTCTAAGTTGGTCAGAAAAGTGTTCAAGGAACATTTGCAATGAAAATAATGGTTTTCAACAGAAACTGAATTAAGTTTTCAGTTTTAAAAGAACATCAAGTTGAATGATTTGGAGGTGATACTGATTTTGTTATTTTACAAGTAACTGGAAATTACAGAGTTCTGTGTTGAAAACAGTTTTATAATACTAGAGTAAGTATCTGATAGCTTTAGAGTCATTGTGTTACTTAATTCAGGTACTGCTTAATCCAGAAATTTGATCACATAATTTTGACCAGGACTGAGCAAAGGCTCAAGGATCTACCTTTGTGTGTCTGCTGTTAGAGCTTGAGCTATCCAAGTCAATACATGGCAGTGGATGTACTTACATATACTTATTATACTTTACCTAGTTCAGTCATGAATTAATTTGTACTGAATGCAGAAATTTAAAAGCAGGAATTTTAATGATAAATATTTGCTCAGGCTTGTTTTGTCTTATGAAATGAGAAGGGATCTGTGTGAAGGCTTTTATTTCTAGGGAAAGTGATTTTCTAAGGTAGACCTGTCCTGAACATCCACATTCTCCATATTGTCACTGTACAAGTTTAATCTGTATAGTAATCCGGACATTTATTTTTAATAAAATGGGTTGTGAATTTAACAAAATAGATTCAGAATAGATTCAGTGAATTGTGAATTCTTCCGAATAGTTCTACAGTGGTTCTGACTTTTAGAAGCTCTTGAAAATTTCTTCAATATTTGCAGATCTTAACCCTCAGATGAAATACTATACATTGTGCAGTGTAGATCTGGAGTTATAATTTACCATCTGATAGGTCATTAGTATGGTAATTAGTAATTGTTACAAGAGTTGTTAGAGTTGAAATAAACATCAGATTTAGTCGATTTGTCATTAAGCCAGTACAAGTGTACAGGTGGTGGTGGGAAACGAAAATACCCCTGTGAAAGCTCATAGCTTTCTGTAAGCTATCAGCACATAGCTACCTGTGAATTTAAAATAGTGCCTCTTTATGTTGCTTGACATGGATTTCTCAGTACTCAACTTACACCAAATATCATGTCCTATTTTTATTTTTCAATCTGTTTTTGAAATCTTACAAATAAGTAAGAGAAATGAAGCTATGTTGTGATGAAAACCCTGTTGATAGATATATCTATCAGCTCTGGCTTGTAATATTTATTCATTTTACTCACTAAGAAAGGCAAGAAAAAACAGTTTTTATACAGCAATAAGGAAATGCTGGGACAGATGAGTAATAGTGACACTATTTGTTAGGAATCTCCTGGTGATGGAAAGATTGCTTTTCCTCTCCTCTTATGGTCTCTAATAGAAGTAATATGCATCTTCCTACTGCTGTTTTCATTTTCTGGTGTTTTGTTTTGTTGATTTTCCCCCCACCCCCGCCCATCACAAAAAAAAAATACCTTTACATATAGATGAAAATTTAGATGCAATAGTTATATTTCTGGTTTAAAATCAAAACACTTTGTGTCACTTTGTTGCCAGTTATTAGATTTAAATTGCTTCAGTAGTTGCTGATAGCATTAAAAGAAGCTTGCACGTAAAGGATTGAAATTATACATAGATAGAACTAAGAAATATATTTCGGTATTAAGAGATGGGAGTGAGAAATGCTTCTCATTTCTTTTTTCGTGAAGCTGCTGATCATTACATAGAATAGGCACGCCAGTTACACAGCACTATATCATGCTTAAAGAGTCCTCAGTTTGGGGGAGACTTCCAGTTACAACAAACTTGCAATTCTTCTGCAGTTCTATGTGTCTATTTTCTTATATATTTCATCTTTCCTTCTGAACTCTGTATCTGCTGATGTCCCCAGCAGAGGCAGTGCTAGAAAAGCTTGCTGTAACACTCGCTTCTGTATTAATGGGGGCTACCTAAAAGTTATATATTCTTTTTATCCTTTGATGAAGATAATGGTACCATGTGCAACATGTTAAAGAGCTGCTTAGAAACCAGTAGATATTTGAATTGTGGTTTAACAAATTAAAACAGGGGACTATAAAACCCATGTTGTTTCAAAATGGGGTTATAGTCCTATTCTATAGTTGATCAGTGAAATTTGGTGTGATTACTTATATGCTTCCTTGCTACAGATTTATTTATTTAAAAGGAATATTTTTTTTTCACTACTGTATAAAAATTATAGTTGAAATAATTAATTCTGCAGGCTCATCTGTAAGCATGTATGCTTACATAAATGTGCATTTTGGTTTGCCATTTCATTCTTAGCCTGGATTATCATGCAGAGGACAAAATAAAATTTGAAAAGGTAGTAAGTTAAAATTAAGAGTATTACTGGAAAGTATTTGTAATATTTTACCTTTTATAACATAAAATAAAAAAGTTTGACATCAAAAGCAACTTCTTCATCATATGCAAAGTATTTTCATGGAATGATAACTGATAAGGCAACAACAAACAGGATAGGACCAATCCTATCTGTGGTCACCAGCTGAAAGATAGTAATGTCTTAATATTAGAAATGCTCCCTTATTCTTTCCTTCTTTTGTACTGAAAAATCACCTTTAGAAAGAATAAAATATAAATTAAGCTTCATAACCTTTGTATGCTCTTTATTTTTTTTAGTGAATGTATTGAAAAGTGTTATTCTTTATCTAGCTTACTAGATAATGGGGCTGGGGAGCTTGATTACAAAGGCATAAATCAATCCAAGAGCCCTGATGATATCCTAAACTTCAACAGTGAATCCTGAGTGTTTATTAGATTATCACTTCAGAAGGACTGATTTGCAGCTTTAGTTCTCCATCTCCATCTATTTTTTTTATATTGAGAGAAAAGGAATTTTTCAGCAATTTAAAAAAAAAAAAAAAGAACAAAGGACTAGAAGCCAAAGTAAATACTTAGCTCAAAAAGCTCTTTTAAATAGCAACAGGAGTCTGATTTAGAATCAAAGCAAACTTATCATCAGATCTGAAAGTTTGACCTGCCACAACACTTATGTTATTCAGAGCAACGATAAATTTAGAAATACTAAATTACAGCAGGAAGCCAAAGGAAGAGCAGCAGGATTGCCAAATGGATGTAAGAACTGTGTCTAAAGTGACACACTGTCCTGGAAGAAAAGTTGTGCTGCTCACAGAGAAGTGATAAGAATTAAAGGGTAAAGGAACAGGCAGATATTCTAAAAGCAATTTAATAAATCAGATTTCATAAAGAAGGTTTAACTTAAAAAAAAAAAAATTGTCCTGGAAATGAGTTCTTACAAGATCCAGAAGGAGATGAGGGCAGCAATTATTTTTTAAGAGATGCTTCAAAATGACTTTCTAATCCTGCTCTTGTTTAGGTCATTTTATCCTTTCTTACATGTAGTCTTGATTTAATCACAGATTTGGGCCCTGATTCAGATAAATATTTACATACACAATAACATGATTGTTACTTGAGTTTAAGAGGGGATATTTTCCCTGATTTGGTGTGAACTGGGGAACACGTGGTTTGCTTTTACATTTTGCTGCTCTTGGAAGACTAATTGTAAACTGTTATTATAGTTAATAGCAGCAAGAGTTTCACAAAACTAGTTCACAAAGTTCTTCCCATTGACTCTTGGATACTTTGCTTCTCCTCATTAATTTTCCTTCTTTTTTACTGTTATTTATTGTTTTTTTGGCCTTGGTAAAGGTAAGGGTTTTTGGGGTAAGGCTACATTGAAGTTGACAAATAATGATCGTAAGAAATGAAAAAACATATAAATCAGTCCTTGTTGAACAAGGAGATTGCCTCCTCTGCATTTATGAATAAAAGAAGAGGTAACAGCACATCTAAACAAATGAACAACTTTACTGCTGTTCAGTGCCATCCACATAAAAATAAATACCTTTAGGATTCAGAAGCGGGCATTCTGTAAATCCATTATTTGGGGAAGATATTCATTATTATTTTTATTTTTTTTAAAAAAAAAAAAATTGTATTTATTGTTGAATTGTACTTAAGGATTTTTTCACCCTTTTCTGTTGTATTTAAACATTTTCCAACCCTGCTTTTAGGGTGGAAAAAGGATAACACTTCATTACGTTTTTTCTCTTAATGCTCTTGTCTCTTTGTCACTGACTTTCACAAAACCTTTCCTATACCATTAGTCCGTTGCTTTTGTTCTTGCTTTTCTGGAAAATAGTTGCTTTTTTGAAAAACAGACAACTACATGATTTAATAAATGATTTGGCATTTATCTTTTGGAAGCTCTGATTTGAGCTTTCTCTGTGCCCAGTTTTGTAGAATTGTAGTTCCCTGTTTTTCCTTGTCTACTAAGAAATACTTAAGTATTTCTATGTAGTTAAAGTTATGGTAACTTTGCAGGTTGTTTTGAGATCTAGTTGTTACGCCACAGGATGTTGAATCTTTTAATTGAAATATTTGAATCCATGCAGACTCCTATACCTGTCCTCAGCTTTAACTTTTGACACTCAATTTCTGCATCCTCTTCTCTTTATTATGTTTGTGTCATATGGCATTTTCTGCAACACAGATGTCATTTAAGTACTGACCATAAAATAAATTACAGTGAATATTCAGCAAACAGTATTTCTTTCACTAGAGGAAGAAAGAATGAAGAAATGTGGTTTTGTTTTAAACATGATAGGAGTTCAAATTGAATTATTCCATTTAAATGCAGGCCCAGAAACAGAAAAGAGACATTGAATAGCACAACCCAAATATTAGTCTGATACGTCTTGCTCCCCTATAGTCGATATATCATCTTGATAAATAAAAAATATAAAAATCTTATATAAATCTTGATTTATCCGCCACCCAATGACATGGAAACAGTTTCTTTCCTGGAAAAAAACAAAAATCAGGAAGACCTGCACTTTTTGGTTTTAAAACAGAATATTTCACTATTGTTCTTGTGTATTTCTTATGAGTAGTTTATATGAATTTGACATTTGGACTTTTGCATGTATGCTCATTTTTTTAGTAAACAAATAATTCCATGATTGCTTATAAAATATCTTGCAAATTCAAAAGTGATGCAGTGCCTTAAGACACTTCTCCAAAGCCATTTCTGAGTTTGAACTTTGCAGTCACAGGGTTCTTTCAGCTATATTTTCTTTTAAAATATAAAAAAAGAACAACCAAAAAAAAAAAAGAATGATAGAAACAAGATAGCTTTAAAGTTGTAGTATAGAAGATGCCAATTTTTTAAGTCTGTCTTGTGATGGTCACTGGAGAATTTTAAAATTAAACTTTTAGATTTGATCCAAGAATGAAACGTTTTCTAGAATGCGTTAGGATGCTCTGCAAACATAAAATAATCATAAAATGAATTCTTTGGACTTTTCCCACACTGATCTTCCTAAAAGACCATTTACCTCAGATTACACTTCTCCACTGTGCTCTTGGTTGATTTCTCTCGTATTTATAGAAAGTATGACAAGTACTTTATTTTTCTGACATGATGGACCATTACATTCACCAAAATTGTGTTCCAAGTGACATTAAAATATTTTGCATTTCTAATTTGTGGGTAATGTTATGAATTACACTATTACTTTTGCATAAATTAGAAACCTGATCTGAAAACAAGTGAGGGAAAAGACCTTAGGAACATGGCAACAGTTGAGTATAGGATTGTATTTTAAATCCTTTTAAAATCACTATCATAATGCAGTGTATATATATATATTTTACTGGCAAATGTTGTAACAGAATTTTTCCTCTTAAGTACTAATTTTGAGATTATCTCTCAGCTAAAAATAAATCTAGATATTTCACAATATTAAAACCATTTGCTAACTTATTGGATTGAGGGAGTTTATTATTCTTTGACTTAAGCAAAATGACTTGGGACAGATTTTCATGCTGGCATGCAGAACAAATTTAATTCAAACTGAGATGAAAGGCGGTTAATGTAATTGTAGCCTATTATCCTATGCAGGCTTGAGTTAAGAAGCAAACCAACAGACAGTCAGAAAATGATGGATAGAAAATAGAAATGCCCAAGGCTGGTGAAATAGAGACTTGTGAAGGGATTATGCCATAACTGTTCCCACACAATCTCTGCATCAGTAATATCCCACCTCTACCGTATGTTTGGATTACTGAACAGGATTTTTGTATGCCTCCTGGGCTCTCTTCACTTCTCTCTGACGTCAGAAAAGGTCCTTGTTTAGTATATTTCAGTACTCCGTAATCCTGATTTATTTTGCCTTTAATCTCTCACTTTTCTCAGTCCTAGGGATGCAGCAAAGTGTTCTGTTACAGCGGTTTTTTCTTTTTGTTTCTTTTATTTTCAATTTTCTGTCACACAGAGGCGAGTGGCTGGTCACATAAAAAGTCCAAGTCTTTAATCCTGAGTCTGTGGGGCTCATTGCTAACAAGACACTATAATTTTTACTGGAGCAGTTAGTGAAAAAATAGTGAAGTTATCAGCTCTCAGGGTTTTCAACTGTAAAAGTGGGTGTTTTGTTTAGCATGGCTCTTTGGGAGTAGCATATTATTGTATGTAATATGCTGGTAGTGTTATATGTATCATGAAGTATTAGGTAATATGAAGCTAGTAGTGTATGTTATATGAAGTAGTGATCAGGTGGGTATTTTAGGACTGCATTCTGACAGTTTACCTATTCTTTATATTATTCCATTTCATTTTTTCAGTAGGAAGAATTTTCTTTTTTTTTTTTTTTTTTTTTTTTTAAAATACATACCAACTTTTGCACTGAAAACTTATACAAATAAAAAAGATACAACTCAGTCTCCTTGGAATACCTATGGAAAGATACTAAGTATGGAATATTTTGAAACATGTAGTTATAAAAACGTTTGGATAGTTTTGTCACCCTTGACATATCCCATGAAGCAAAGCAAGCACCTCCTTTCCCCAAAAGTAACTGATCATGCCTAGTGTAATACATACATCTCAGGTAGTTCTAACAATTACTAATTCAAGCATCTACTGATGCTTAGAAAATATAGGAGATCAATTACTAATCAAAAGTCCAAATAAAGCTGCTGTTTTATACCCTCTTTGTAGAGGGAGTAAGTTAGGGGTACATGGACTGGGATGATAAGATAGCTTCTGAGGAGTGTAGGCTTTAGTGTTTAGGTTTCACAGTCACTCCCAGCTGGGGTGCAAGAATTTTCTCATCCATTGCAAGTTATATCACCAGAGCTCTTTGTAGTAGCTTTCCCCCCCCTTTTCTTCTCATTCCATCATTGTTTAGGGTTAGATTTTGTGCATTTGAAAAATACTTTGCTCTGTGAATTGCCCTTTCAGAACTCATTGGGATTATTTACAGAGTCAAGGGCTCTGATCTGCGCTGTACTCACACAGGAGCAAACATTCCTCCTCATGGTAGTACTCAGCAGCATGCCTTCCAAAACCAACACAAATGTAGTTGGGATGGATTAAGGCTGACAGACTAGGACTCCTGTTATGAAATGCTTCACAGTACCCTGCTGTAAGGCTATAGTGTCATTTTAGTCAACTTTTCTTTCTCTTTTACAGCCATTCCTTTTAAGTTTTCTTCTTAAAGGGCAGATAACTTTCTGAGGAGAGTCAGACAAGACTGAAAATGTTGGTAGATATAGTATTGTTGTTACAACATAGTTTTTGTGTGTGTGTTTTTTTTTTTTTTTTCCCCACTTATTTGGTGCTTCATAATGAAATATCAGTGTCATCTCCATTCCAGGAAATTAATGGGATTATGTGCTATAACAGACTAATGGAGATTAGAGCCCTTCATACGAAAGGGACTGGAGAAAGCAAACGTGTATTTACCTTTATACTTTCTCCAACCACTCAAACTCTTTTTTTGTGTTCTGTTCTTAACAGATATTTCTGTATCTCTTGGATTGATATCTTTTTTTTAATAAAGACAAATAAAAGATGGTGCAGTTTAGATGGGATTGATATCCTAGATATTAAAAAGGACATTAAAAGAGGCCAAACATGATTATGGTGGAGCAATAGTAGGCAATAAGGCATGGATTTGATAGATTTTGCCATGTGGGTGTGGAGTAAAGTTGTTTTCCTGCCTAAAAGAACTTAACAACAAAATTAATTATTTTTAATCTTGTGGAGAAGAAGGGTTTGAATACTATGAGGGAAATCTGAAAACGGAAAATTTCCTTATGAAGCTAGAACATTTTTGTTTTCCTTTTGGCTTATATTAAAAAAAAAAAATAATAATAAAAAAAAAATTGCTGGCCTAGGCCTTTTCCATGCCTTACATGAAAAGAAGACAAATTAATCTGCAGAAAAAAACATTGTCTCAAGACATCATTGTATGCACTTACAAGAAGAAACAAATAAATCATTTCCCCACATTATTAAATAGTCCTAACTGGAAACATAAATCTTTGTAACTTTTACCATTTTATGTTATCATTATCTTAAGAGGTAGACTGATAATTCTTTATATCTAAAGCAGAAAGGTTGCTCATGACTGGAAGGTTCTTGGCACTGAGAGAAGTGAAAGTGTCCAATTTTTATATTAGAACCAAAGATGCTTTAATGTAGCTCAAAAAAAATTGACAGAACTCTTCACATACTTCAATAATGATGGAGAACATTGGGCAACATAGTGCAATGTCAATGCAGCCAACAAGCAAACCCTTTACAATGAGAAGGATATATTCGCATTTATAGATTATTAGTTTCTGTATTTCACTGCAGAAAAATAAAAATTATAGTAGCAAGATAAAAATACAAGAATAGCAATTCAGCATATCTATTCCCTGAGAGTCACAAAGCACTCTAACTTCACTGACAGTACCTATTTTTCATTAAATATATCATCTGAGCTCAATTATTGTATCTGAATCTTAGCAATTCTGTGGAAGAATGATGCTCACTTTCATCACTGTTGACCATGTCTGTTTAACTGTTGATGGTTAGTAGTTGTGGCTTTTCTTTGGCAGTTCTGTATAAAAGGTGTTGAAACCAAGCAGGCTTAAGTCAAGACCTGGGGATTTTTGTTCTCTTGCATCCAGCTACAAGTGTGAATTGGGATTCCAGGTATCAGTCACTCACTGCTCTGGACTAATTATGTCCCAAGAATAGCACTGAGGTTTGTGCTTTCATCCACTAGTTATCACTTTTGAGCTAAAAATCTGCAGTTACTATGGCATCAGTTCCAAATTGTTATGAATTACAGCTCATTACGTCAGCTAATTTTCTCATTGCTGGAAAGATACTTTTAGAATAGAAAGTCTTATATGAGTCACAGGGCAAATACCTGTGTGTGAATTTGTGTTGAGCTCAGTGTTACTACATTCTGATGTGGTAACCATTACTGATGGCTTATCAGCTATCTCATAAATATCTGCAGAAGCTGCAGTTACAGCAGCATGGACATATTTTTAATACTGAGTATGTTGTAATATATATTTATAGTAGTTTATGTAACACTTCATAGCCCACTTATAATGTCATAGGCCTAACCAGGTGACTAGAGGAGTCTTAAGTTTAGGTTTACAAACACTGTTTGAACTTTGTTTATGAGATGCCCCAAGTAAACAGATTATGTTATGTTAAATAGTATTCCACTGTTCAGAAACCCCATAGCATCATACTGCTGTGGTACCAGGAAAACAGAATGAAAACAGGAGCCTAACTCTACAAGGTCAGAAACCAGGGCAAGGAGATCAGGAGCAGAAATCAGTGATGGAGCACTTAGTGCAGCAAGATCACTGGCTAGACAAGGGACAAAATGAGAAGTAAAGGTGGGAACAGAGATGAGCAGAAATTCAATAGTAGTCCTAGAAAACATTCTTACTCATCTGGAAGCTGGGGCAAGCCACCAGTCACAGCCTAGGAGTGGTCTGCTAAGTCTATTAGCCTTTATTTATCAGGAAGCTCTTGTAGATGCAATGCTGAGAACCTAGGGGAAATCTCAGTCCTGTTTATGACCAGCTGTATATCAGAAAGGTGACAGCTCTTCCCCAGACTCTGTGAAAGTGATCTGTTAATTGGCAAGGACGAAATATGAGGTAAGGGCCATAAATACCCACTCAGTATAGCCGACAGGCCTGCACCTAGGCCAGAACAAGATGCAATTGCCTCAGCAGGGAGTCAGCTGAAGCAAAACCATACTGTCTTTTAGAGTGGTCTGACATGCAGTTTTGTCTTCCCTGAAAGTATGGCATTAAAACCAAACTGTGATAAAGACCAGCAATAATTTGATTGCTCTTCCCTGTTCCTCTTTTTTTTTTTTTGATTTGCATTTAATTGAAAGGAAAGGTTGACCAATTAGTGGCAGCAGCAAATCTGCAGAAAATCCTTCCTTTTTGATCAAAGGTTAGATGAACCACTGTAAGAAGGTTCCCACATGATCAAATCTCCCTAGTCTAGCAAACTGTAGGTCTCAGTTGGTGTTATACTCTAATAGTTTTCTTTAGGTTTTTCTTTAGTTTTTCTTTAGGTACCCTTCCTTAAGGGAGATACTGGTAAGCACAATAAGATTTTATATAAATATATATATGTGTGTGTGTGTGTGTATATATATATGTATTCCTCTGATGCCAGTTCCTTAGCTTTCTTAAGGTTGGAAGATGCAGATATAGTGCGCAGGTTCATACACATTGCTAGGCTTTAACAGAGGGTCATTTGTAAGTTTTACAAAAAAGCCTTTCATTAATAAAAAAAACAAAACAAAACAAAACCACACTCAAATCTGTGAATGTTAAAGTAAACATGTACTCTTGGAGGCATTTATGGTATCTAAAGAGAAAGCTAGAAATTAGCATTCACTTGTTCATGAAACATGAGAAAAGTTATTTTTAAATGCATTTTTCTCTAACTTTTATTTTGAACTCCCAAGAAGTCTAGTGATAAAAAGGGAAATTGAAACAAAATGGTTCAGTTTTGAAAGGATAATTGAGGGAGGGATTGGGAAATAACTGCTAATAGCAGGCCATCAGAAGGTCAGTGAGGTTGATGAATTGAATACTTCTGTATTGGAACAAACAACAGAACTTGTATGTAACCTGGTGGGAGCCTTCCTCCATTTGTCCTTGTAAATGTGAGCTGTGTCTTTGGAGTCATGCCAGAGGGGAACTGCTCATTCGTTATTACCACCTAAAGCAAATGATCATAGCCCTATAGCCCTATGGCACATAAAATAGTGAGTGTAGCTTCCATTTCAAAGATACAAGGCGTATATTATGTTTCACATATGGTCAAATGTGTTCTGGCTTTTGGAAAAGGTACAAAAATTACTACAAAGAGTAAAGCTTATAAGGAAACAATTCAGTGACTAGGAAATTTTGTAATTGGAACCATAATTAGAGACTAATGCAGAGCAATACGTATGCTTAATGAAATAGGATTAAAATGCAAACCCAAATGCATTCAGAACCTAGCATACATACATGAATAATTTTAGATGTATTCCTAATCCTATTAGTTTCATATTTTCACACCACTGAAAACTAAGTGTTTAAATAGCATCTTTCATTTGAATTAAAGCAGACTTCCCTAACTAGCAAGGACTCCACTTCATGCTATTCTTAAATATACATTAGGAAAGTGTTCTGCACTGGCAGACAGGGGAGGAAGTAATGGAGATGGTGCAAGGTTCTTTCTGTATCTCAGTAAGTCCTGGCAACAAATGGCATAATAAACTAGCTGTTTTAATAAGGTGGAATAAAAAGAGGAGTACAGAAAGCAAGTAAGTCTGTGCCATTTCAGTTGCTGGGAACCCTGTTGTACACACAGGACTGGATGGATCCAACATGGATGTTCCCATGGTGTTCTGCACAGATCCTGTCCATGGGGAGGTGCCTCTGCCCTCCTGTACTGTGGTGCCTTTTACCCTGTGTAAAAACAAACCCATGTATCTCCTCCTGGCAAACTGGAAGGTTCTCTTTGATAGCACCCACCAATTCACAGCACAGGGCCTTCAAGCACCTTCCCTTCCAGCAGCTCCCCATGCTCACAGATGGGCTTCTTGAACCTGGCAAACAAGGACCAGTAGATCAGACATTCCTTGTCCAAGATCACTAAATCCTTGCCTGCAGTGTCTTCCATGAGGCTCCCAATACAAAAAGTATCTTATATATGATAATGTATCAGAATACTTTGCTGGTGTTGAGTGGGTTTTTTATTATGCATATTTCATCATTTCAACATGCATTATGCTGAAACAACTGAAATGGCTGGCTGCAAAATTGCATTGCCATTTTCTCTTCAAGAGTCTTGAAGGTCACTTCTATAATTGTCAGGGAATTAGTAATTATTTTGATTTGAATGAATACTTATGAACACTTATATATTGCAAAATATTTAATACCTGGTCATTTTTATATTAACCATCCTTTGGTGTGTTCTTTTAAGTAGAGAAATCTGTAATTGTATTCGATGGATTTTATAGATATTTTTATTTTATGTATTCACATGGTTTTTTCTTTAATATAAATATAAATGTAAATACCAGAAAGGTATGTGTGATGCTGGAAATCCCAGGGTTCTGGTAACTATTGATGCACAGGAGATGGTTTTTCTGATTATAAGAGTAGCAGAATGGGGAAGGGAAGCTGCATGGAAACATCTTTCTTTTTTCATAAAGACTTTAAAAATTTAAGAAAGAAAAAAGTTGCCCTGTTTTGTGTCAGGAGCAAACTGAGCTGCTTTTAGACCCTGGGTCAGATCACCACAGGTGAGTGCTGTGGCCAGTAAGAATTCACAGTGGTGTTTGTTTAGTCTCCCCTGATGGAAAGATGTGCAGCACACTGTTACTGGTGATCAGACGTTGCTTCTCCATGTTGCACCTAAATCAGTGCTGTTGTCAGTGAGCAGCAGGGAAAGTTTCTTGCCTTCTGAGAAAGTTTTTTGTCTTGTCTTAGAGAAGAGACTGGATAGACATTTATATAAAATACATCTTTGTGTTCAGGTATAAAACCCCAGCATATTCTGAATGCTGCCTGTATTTAATGTTCTACTTTTCCTTTGAAGCAATTCAGAAGAAAAAGAAAATTATCTTAGAAAAATCTCTATCATGTTGCATGTTATACTGCCTTGTTTATGTGACAATCTTACATACAAGAAAAGGAAATTCTTTTAAACTCTTCTTTCACAAATGATCCTTTTCCCTAGCTTTCTCTTTCAAAATTGCCAACCCAAAGATACTTTCAGACTATCTCTTTTTACAAGCCAAATCTGTTTAAGTGGTGAGCTGTTCTTTGAAGAATTTAGTTACTGTTTTGTCATGTTTAGAAAAACGCATGTTTGACAGGCCGATGCTATTGCTTGAGATTATTTTCTCCTTTCCTTTATAAGTAAGTGCATGCAAGAGAGATACTTCAGGATCAATCTCTCTTCTAAATTCTGTTGACAGGACCATAGGACTAGAGTGTCTGTGGACAAGACCACAAATTGTCTTATGGCAGATTTCAGAACATCTTTTTTTTTATTTTCCATTTTAGTGCTACTGTTGATTATTTTCTTTATATTGTAACAAAGGGTCAAGGAGATTCTTTGCCTACTTTTTAATAAAAATGAACATGTTAAGTAAGAATCACTCGTTGGAAACTACTGAAGAGACCAACAGAAATACAAATATTATTCTGCAGTGTGCAACTTGTTATGACATCCAAAATATCTTGCAATTTAAATGTCTTACAAAAAAAGTAGTGAAAAGGTAGTCCAAACTATTAAATGATCTGAATTTCCTCTAGGAAAATATTGATAGAATTTAATAGGCAGTAATAAGCTTTCTCTTTGTTTTATGAATCATTCTGTGTATTTAATAGAAAATTATAATCTTGCTGGAGACTTCTGTGGAATAGCCAAGAAAACCAAAAGCAGGATAATAATTTTCTCTTAAGGTACTTGGCATATTTAGAGTAATTTTATATAAATCAACTTTATCACTGTGAAATACTGTAGGATATTTCATGTTTCTGAAAATAACTCTGTATCTTATCAATAAGAAAGCTATTTCTCCAGCTTTTCTCATGTACATATCTTGTAAGCAGCACTGGTACATTGTATTCAGTCTAAATTGCACCCAGTGCCCTAGGTGGTCAAAAGAAGCAATTGCTTCTCCAGCTCAGAGAAGCTAAGTAGCAGAGACACTTCTGTGCTTATAGTGCTACATATATGGCTACAATTTCTGACCCCAGAGCCAGTTACCATGCTCTAGTTGCAGTAACACAGCTCAGGACTCACCTCTGTAGCAGGCAGCATAGCTTTTGTTCACCTCCAGCTCCTCTGTAGTGCTGTGAAAACGTAATCACTATTTTATGCTTAGGGGTATTTTTGAGTTTGGGATTTTTTTTTTTTTTTTTTTGTGTGTGTGGCTTTTTTTTTTGTTAGTTTTTTTTTTTTTCCCCCCATTTAAAGAGTTTGAACTAATATGAAGGATACATTGCAGCCCATCAGGGCAGTATTTGTGTAGTTGGAGAATGTATCTTCCATCCCTAAAGGGGTGACATGAAGAGGTGTGGAAGGTGTCTGAGTGTGCAGAGCCTGGCCTGATAATATTTCAGAACTGTGTATGTTAGAGGAAGACACATCTAGGAAAGTTTTCTGCAGTGAATGATCTTGATCAATGTTCAGTTGTTCTCTTGAAGAGGACCAGTGGGGAGATCTAAACCAGCCCAGGGAGTAAGCTCTCACTGAAGCAGCATGGATAATTAGAGATCCAGTGCTCGGACCCCTGCCTGGCTCTCTTTTGTTCCTCGGGGCAGATGTACCACCTGTGGTTAGTCCTACAGTAGGCACCAACTTTAAGAACATGCCTGAAGTGCCTTACTCAAGAGCCCAGTCACTCTGGCTTTCTTTTAGAAGAAGAAGGGAGAGACAGATACCTCTGGAAAGTAGCACACCCTAATTAAAAACTATATAAAATATGTTTATATTTTCACATATTTCTGCCACTAGTAGTGAAACTCGTGCTGTTTGGAATAAAGATTCTAGCTGCGTTTTTATTAAACTATGCTGTGTTTAATGGGAATGTTTGGTTTTTGTCTTTTCTTTTCCCCTCTGCAGCTGTGACTCTGAAAATAGGTATCTTGGAAATCCGCTTAGGGGAACATGTTACTGTGAGTACTTATATTTTTAATGTTCAGTACTTAAATGCTGTTTACATATTATGTGTTAATTTAATTTCCTTGGAAAAATGAAGTATTTTTCTTACATTTTTCTGAAGTTGGGTTACGTTGATATTTTGGTTGAAAAATAAAATGCCCCACTGGGATTCTCTGTTTGTTAATTTGTCCAGGAAAATGGAAATTAGCCTACTAAAAGTTGATTCTTTACACCTGAGGTAGAGGGAATGACCAAATCCTTGGGTTATTCTCTGTATTTCAACATACGTGAATGAAAGGAATAATCATGTCATTCCTTAAAAGACAAAATTTGTGGTGTGGAAATGCAAATAGTCTGGGGACATTCTGAATGGTTTAGCCAGTTGGTCTCCCAGGGACCTGATACACAGCTGCTCTCTAGAGTATCATAAAATGGTACTGTGTGTTGTCTTCATGTTCTCATTGTTGTATAAAGGGTGCCTCTGGCAAATTTGCTTTAAAGCATCACAGTTTTGATAGTTATAGTGAAAGACCTGGAGGGTTGAGCATGTGTATTACCCATGTGCAGAAATCCCTTAGTGAGCTGGGCCAATATCAAGTAGTAATTTTAATCCTCATAGAAACTTATTAGATGTTGGCAAATACTGTTTTACCTTTTGTGCCTTTTGCACACACCTGCTCCATGTCAGACAACTGGAGCCATTTGTCTATTGTTTCCTAACATCATCCCTACCTCATACTTAAATTTGCATAAAGACATATCTCTGAATGTTTTTATAGCATCCATTCTGATCTTTGGCCTTGTTTTTTAGGATTTCATTTTAGAATGTACACAAAAGCTTTGTTTTCAAATCTCTTTAAGGCATCATTTACCTATTAAACGAATGTTTCATTTCTTTACTGATGTTTCTTTTCTACTGTAAATGGTTTCCTTCAGCAAGCTATGTTTTAGAGGACAAAATAGATACATACTATATTAGACATGCTGACATGTCCCTAAGCAGAAAACTTTCATTCCTCTTGCCAGGTATTAAAGAAATTGGTGGTGTTGGTTGTTATTTATTGTTTTGTTTTCTTTTTCACAGACAAGTTAAGCTCAAATGTAACGCTTCGAACTAGAAGATAATTTTAAAGTATTGTATTTTGAAGATACTTTGACATTGACAGCTTACATAAAGCAGAGCAAGTTGAAAATGATCTTTAAAACCATTTTCCAAAGTTATTGTTTATCAAAAAATCAGTTGCGTTTGTTGCATTAAAAAAATTTTGAAACACAAATTTCAGTATTTAGATGAATTAATTTAAAAATCTTTTTCATAAATATTTTGCAAATTATTGCTACATGCAGATTAAGGCTTGATAATGTGTACATGAGAAGTTTATACTATGAAGAGAAAGCTATATAGTCTATTTTAGATGTGTGTATCAGCATTTGGTTTATCTTTTAAAAGTAAACGTTATTAAATTTAAGAGATGGAGAAGAAATGACAGTAATGAGATCTGTAGACCTCAGGCACCTCCACAAAAAACCTTATTTCTTTGCTATCATGTTGCAGGTTGGGTCTATAAATCATGTTGGAGACAAAATGTGTAATAAACAAGATACCCTTTTGACCTTTAACTCACTACTATTCTTTGTCTTCTGTTAGATCTCAAAATATTTTAAAGATCTTCTTGTTCTGGAATGATAAATCTTCTTTTGATACTTTCAGTCATTTAAAATGCTATAAATGATTTTCAAAGTTATTTTATCTGGAGTTAACAAGGAGCTTGTGCTGATTTAAATTAGTAGAGTTCTGTATTCCTTATATATAGTGACTGATGCATCATAATGGGAAATAATTTGTTAATTTGTGGATAACTGACTGACTTAAGATTTCAATAACTACGTATCAGCACTGTCCATTGCCTACTAAATCATCCATTAAAATAAATATATATCACAACGAGATGCTCCAGTTTCTTATCAATAAAGTATTTTAAAATATGGCCTTACCATGAAGAATAATTTGTATAAGGATATGTTTCACTTCTGTACGAGGCAGATGTTTTTCTGTGCTTATTTCACTACTCTGTAAGAAATTTTCTCTTTAGACACTTATATTGCTGCTTCTTGAAGT
Organism: Merops nubicus; assembly: GCF_000691845.1. NCBI lineage: Eukaryota > Metazoa > Chordata > Aves > Coraciiformes > Meropidae > Merops > Merops nubicus. The sequence goes on from NW_008587516.1 coordinate 80,616, forward strand.
GAAGAATATTCTTATTTTTTACAGCACAGGAATAGTTATTGCTCAGGAGGGAGGAAAACCAAATTGTATATATTTACAAGGAACGTAAGTTTATGAGAAGTGAAAATTCTATGCACGTTTGTTTCTGACACTTAGATTCAAAATCAGTGAATGGTACAAAAAAAGGAATACAAGTAGCACTGGTGTTAACAGCAACAGAATGTTTAAGGTAGTAAGTAAACTTTAAACTTTAAATAGAGTTGCCAGCTGGATACCACAGATTGTTTTAGTTTCTTCCTAATTTCTTTCCTTTAGTAGTGATGTAGGAAAATAACCAGAATATTAATGCTGTACATGGATCATGTTGTGATTGGAGATGTGATCTGAGCACAAAATAAAACAGGAAAATTACAGATAGGTCTAGCATGATTAAAAAGAATGATATTTATATAGGAAATAACATGCTGTAACATTGCAGGGACTTAATCTAAATACAGACACTATGCCAAAAAGATAAACACAGCAGCAAAGCATTCAAATCCTAGAGATAACAGGAGCCATTAGTTAAACACCAGATTTAATTCTATTATGATATTTCAAAACATGGCAGCACTGGACACAAATAGTTTTTCTACTTTAAATTATCAAAACATAATAAGTAGAGAAGGAAATCTATAATTGACAGGGCATGCAATTATCTATTATCTAGATTGTGTGAAAATTGTCATCCATTGCTTCTGTTAATTATTTTAATTTCATTCTTCATTTCAATCATGAATTAAAAAAGCACAACAGAGAGAACCAACTTCTCTGAGAGTGAGAGAATGAGAAAAAGTTTCACAGATACAGAAATTACAAAAATACTGAATGTATAAGAATGCCTGAGCAGATGCACGGTGGTCCACCTACTCCAGTACCTTGCTGTCAGCAGAGGTTGAACATGAATGCCAGGAGAGGAGTAGAGAAAATGGACAAACATAGAGTGATATTTCTGCCTTTACATCCAACAGTTTGCAGCTCGGGAACTTCATGAAAAGAAGGATTTCTTGAGCCAAAAGTGTTCAGTGTGTTTAGGAATATCAGAGGAAATCTTATCAAAAATTTCTTATGCATAATGAAAAGAAAACTATGAATACAAGAGAAGGCTTCATGAATTTCAAAGCCACAATTTTGTTTGTTCACGTAAATATTCTTGTAGGCTGAGTACGAGTCTGCCCGGATTGTCTCTGTTTCTGGTAGGGAGCCTCTATATCCCTGGGTCTTCCTGTTAGAAGCCAATCTTTCTGTGAATGATCAGAAGCTGATTCAATCCATGTGTTCTGAGTGGAGGCCAGAGGTGGTTGTGCAGCTGACTTATGTGTGTATACAAACCATAGATGTACCATTTTGTCATGACGCATTCCCATTGGTGGTTGTTATTGTTCTTTGGTTTCTCAGCCGGCGTGGTGTAGAACAGTGACACGTAGATAGCAAAGCATGTATCCAAACTGCTGGGCTAGTTCTCCTCATGTCAGAATCAGAAACACATTGCTGTCAGGATCAGTGCTCCTGTGTGCAAAGAAACATGCAGCAAACCCAGGTGGTTTTAGAGTGGTAGGGAGGAGTTGCAAATGGAGAGCTAGTCAAATCAGTGTTCTAGAGGAAAATGACAGATACAGTTACTATTCATTATATAGTATTATACAGAGGGTGAATTATAGGTTTGCTAACAATCCCTTGTTTTGGAATGATGTGATACATTCCTTCATAAAAGTCTTCTATTTATCCATATTCCTGAAGTCAAAAACTTTTCAGAATGTCTGGTTTATGCACCTTGAGTATTGCAGTTCCAATACTACATTTCAAAGAAGTGCAACTGATAGATTCTACTGCTACTACAAACAGAAGATTCTAATGCTACTACAAACAGAAGCATAAAAGCTTGCAACAAACCAGCACCATGAGTGTAAGTCATATTGTTTGCCGGCGTAGTTGTTAGGATTTCCAGATGAGTTGAGCACTCAAGAGTTCCCTATACCACCAAAAGAATTCTTAGCTAGTCTAGTAGCCAACCGAGAAAATGTAGTTGAAAAAATGCATGTGGATTTACACACCTTAGTTTCTTATTCCCTTTTACCCTTTAAAAGAATGCTTTGAAGCATCCTTTATTATTTCTTGCTACTGCTATCAACAATGAGAAGAGAACAAGTAGCTTCTCCCTTTCCTTCTGCAGAGCAGTTGCTCACTTTAGGGTATGAAACTTTCATAAATTTGAGACTATTTTCTCACCAGTGCACAGCAACAATGTAGTCACAATGCAATAAAATTGCAATAAATGAACAATTTTGATAAATTTGGTGGTTATGTTTGGACTGGACAGACATTTTCATGGGTCTGTGACTGTCTGGGAACTAAAAAAGAAGTAGAAGCTTGCCTTCTGCATTCAGAAGTGCTTCATGTGTCCAGGGTAACACTATAGTTTACTGTGCTGTGGAGCAAACCCAATTTTAAATTTTTTAGAGATTAGAGCATGACCTTTGAGCAGGATTAGAGGATCCAGAAGCGAACATAGGTCAGGAGGGGATGGGTCATTTGCAAAGAGAAATAAAGAGGGAGGGGTGGAATGTTTTGTAGCTTTTTGTGGAATTAAAGCCTATTTATTGTTAATTTATGCTACATCTTCACAAGAATATATGCCTCTGATAGAGATATATGTTGGATTTACAGCCTTTAAAAAAGAGGAAGCATGAATATCTTTACATAAAAGAGGCTGAAAGAATGTACAAATTTATTTTAACAGTTTTCCTAAATTCATTCTGTTTCCTTCCACAGTTCTCTCTAATCTTTCTCTCACCTCAATGTTTTATAAAATGTCATTTGGGCTTTACACAGTGATTCACCAGCCACTATTTCAAATGTACCTTTGTGAAGAAACATGCAAAAAAAGAAGATGGTGGCACCATCTGCAGAAGCCTTAAGGGTCAGGTGTACTGCAGAGCACAGGCATGACTGAGCTTTTTAGTCAACCTCATGGGCATGGAGGGAAGAAATGGAAAGCCAGAGGAAGCATTGTTGAGGTCTCAGATACTTATCAGTAAGAAAAAAACAACATACTGACTAGTAGGAAAATAATGTTAATATATTTAGTTTTTTTTTAATTGGAAGTGGATAAATTTTATTAGCTTTTTTTTTTTGTACTTAGAGTACGCAGCAGGAAAAATACACAATCTTATGTGAGCTGCTAAAAATTTGAAAAGAATTTGAAACTATTGGGAAGTGACCTGAATAATTTGTTTATGGCTTTACTGTGCCAAACTCCAGGCCATAAAATCATTATAGCTCATAGCACTGTTGCTTGTTTCCTTGTGTACAGAAAGGATAGCAATAATCAATGCTTGCTCCTGGCTCTAGAACCTTGTAAGGGTTCTAGTCAAGTCCTGGAGCTGCCTTAGCCCCGTTACTGTTGACACACCAGGACTTCAAAAAGGACAAAGTAAAGGAAAGTACTAGTACTTATAGTCATTACCTTTCTTATAGTTAATTTTTATTTTATTTTAAAATTTTATAATTATAGTGTTATGTAATGTATGTGGAGCCTGAAAGAAATACAAACACTCATTTCTTCTTTCATCTGTCTGGCTGGGTTCCTGTGTGACCTGCCCTAGACTAGATGGTCCTGCTCTGGCAGGGGGGTTGGACTCGATGATCTCTGGAGGTCCCTTCTAACCCCTAACATTCCGTGATTCTGTGATTCTTTTATACTATTTATTTAAAATTCATCTCACTTGATAAAAATTAAGAAGTCTTAATTACTTTTTGATATCTGGACTTTGGACTAAAGGCTTTTTTAATCTTTTTTTTTTTTTTTTTAAAAAAAAACTGTAGTAGTAGCTAGAAAGATGGTTTGATAGAGGATAGATTATTAAAAACAGATAATTTATGGCAACATAGTACCTCTAATGACTCTTTAGAAACATCAGCTCAATGCTGTCTCAGAACAAAAGGGTTAGATAGTACATCCTTATCTATGTTAAAATGTAGTTTAGGCTTAATCTGACCTATTGATATAATCTGGTAGTTCATATCACCTGGTATTTCCTTATTGCATGAACTTTTTTTTCCCCTCTTTTCCCAGCTTTGTTCATAGTCAAAGTTCTGATATAAGCAAGTTTTCAGTAACAGTTATGTTACAAATGTTATAACTTTGCATAAAGGGGATTTGAAACTGTTAAAAGAAATCTCTCTTAATACTACGCCATATTTTCTTTTGTGATCTGTCTGCCTTGCAATGATCTGGTAAAATGAAGTGTCAGAACCCTAACTCATCATCTTTAGAGAAGAGTGGACATAAACAACCTCTGTGAAAGATATTGTTCTAGGGACAGATGGGTGCTGGATCTGGAATGAAACCTGGCTCTGGCTGCTCTCAGTTTGTGAGTGACATGCTGAGATCTGCCATAAATCACTTCTTGGGCTGTTCCAGCCCTGTTGCTTGGAAACCATTTCTGTGAATGGAATGTCTTTGTGCTTCCTTTTCCTCATCACTGCCTAGTTTTTGTCTTCCATGTAGAGTGCCACTGCTGAAGAGTTGTTGCCTCTAGGCCCCAAGCAGATATTCACAGCAGACTTTATCTCAGAGCCCGTTCCAAGGTGTGCCTGCCTTCAATGCTGCACTGGGACAGCTCTCCCCAATGCATGAGGGATTGTGTATGGAGCAGCACTGCCCTAGGCACATTGGCTTCCCTCATATTTCTCATACTATGCTGAAATTCATTTATTTATTTTTAGTATTCCTGTGTTTTTCATGAAACAAATTACAGGATTTACCGTTCATAATCACTGTGAGATTTTGAGGTCACACAGCAGAAAAGCACAGATGTAAGGTGGTTGCGTGCTAGCCAACAAATGTAAATAGGGTCTAATAGCTGTTGAACCATCTACTGCAACCTATCAGCAAGAAGATATAATGTGATTTTTAATCACTCTGAGTGCATGTAGGCAAACATGCATGTATATGCATTCAGGGCCTTAGAGCATGACATCTTCTACTAAAAAATTATTTTAAAAAAATTATCAAGTAAAGTGTGTATTAGAGGTAGCCATAAAGCACTAGGTGGCAGACTTGTTATACTTAGAGAAAAATTAAACTCAAGAACATTCCAAGGAGAGTATTTTAGAAGATAAATAGCAAGTAGCACTTTTAATAAAACTGTTAGCAGAGATTTTCCAGGTATTTAAAAATTATGTTGAAAGTTAAAGGACATAGAAAATAAATTTTAGCTGTTGAAAAGGTGTTTAAAAGTTGAGTTGTGAGATATATATACCTGCAGTTAGATGCTTTGTACTGATTTGTAGAATTTCTGTTTCCTTTTGGGACAGCATTAATTTAAATCCATATTGTAGTAATAAAACTGTCATGCTCAACTTAAAATAATAATTTCCACTAATTATATCTAACACTGATTGACTTTGATACAGACTGAAAAAACTTTTATTTATAAATACAGTAACAATAATGATTCACAATGTCTTTTGAATGTACGGTCTTATACATATAAATTCTGTTTTGAAAGAAACCTTCTTAGTGTTTAAAATGTCTAGTGGAACAGATTGTAGTTTAAATCAAACAATTCTAGGATGGTTTGAGAAAAGATTGGCTTCAACAAACCTACCAACTCAACATACAATGAGCAACAGGCAAACGGAGTCTTTGCCCTGAGCTAAAATAACCACATAAACTAACTGTCACCTTCCAGAGAATTAAAGCAATAACCACACCAAGAATCTAAAGCTCCTAATAAAGTATTATGATCTCACCCCAGGCTCTGTGTACTCATTTGCCAAATGCTAAATTGGCTTGCAGCTTTTTTGGGCAGGATAAAGAAACAGTTTAGCTGCCAATCATTTTCAAGCTTTACTGTAAATTGGAGAATCTTTTCATTTACATAAACCACAACTTATATTTAAAATAAGGATTATTGGTTTTATTTGATAGCTTTTGCTGATGTATCAGTGAATTTACTCACTGACATCCTCTTGCAGATAATACCTAACTTGTGCCAAAGCAGACAGTCATTTCAGTGACTAATCATTTAGATACACTACCCTAAGTTAAAGGATGATGCCCACTGCCCTGGACAAAATAGATTTGTCATTGCTAAGAAGAAAACAATAGATAATCTGTATGCAAATAAAAGTCTGAATTAGCGGCCTTCATCACTTGATAGACTTACACAGGTCAAAGATTTTTTTTTTTTTAATGTTATTATTTATTTTGCAAACATAATATGTAGTATTATAATAAAACATTTAAAACTATAAATTATGATTATTGATATAACTATACATTTTGGAAAGCTTGATAAGGCAAGAGTAAGAGAGACTCAATGGCTTGGAGAACTCGTTCAGAAGGAACACTTTGCTTTGCAGGGGAGTGCAGCACATGTGTGAAAGATTTTTAAATGAGAGGGAAATCAATGCAAATATCTGCATATATACAATATTGTGTTGTGTCTGTATATTGACCTGTGGGGTTCATAGTGATGAATATTTTTGAATCCTTTTTGTGCCACGTATACAATGTGCTGTGTATGTGTGTTTCCCTAGCGTGTCCACAAAGACAGGAGCTGTCACTCCTCAAACACCTAGGAGGCCGAGAGCTCCCCAAGACTGCAGCTGTAAGCAGCAAACAGAATGGGAAAGGATCCATCTGTGTCCCTTTACCTTCTGACAGTGAAGGGAAAACCTTTGTGGCAGTTTTACAGTTGCATCGCTTCCCATGCTGACTTCCTGGGGAAAAGAGAGAATTTTTGATTAGTGGGAGTTCAAGGGAAGTTTTGTAGTGAAATCTTGAGCCAATTGAAATTAGAAAAGAAACCCAACCAAACAAAACACCACCTGACTTCAATAACTAAGTGGCTTATGGTTTGTGGGAGAATTTGTGTTGGTTGCTTAGACTGGGAATTCTTGCTCAAACTAGTGCATTATTCTATGTCAGTACTTTTCTACACCGCCAAATATGAAGCACTAGAGGATAGTGTGTCCTTTTCTCTTATTATTACAGGCTGAACACCTAATCCAACTGTCAAGTTATCATAAGATATGCTATTTGGGTGTCTTGGGTCCTCAATGACCTAATCTCAGCACACATATTTGTGCAAATCGAGAGAGCAGTCCATAGTGTTTTCAGCTTTAGGATTAGTGTTGAGAAGACGCTGCTGAGTATTTGAGGGAGGGTCTCCATAGGATCGTTTAAATAAATTTGGGGTCATTTCTATCTCAAGATGATGACAAAACCTTGGATTATATAAACTTTAAGAAATCTTATACTAGGTTAAATGTGGACATTGTCAAGTTCAACTTTCCGACTGGCTAACTCAGCTCAATTTTCAGGGTATTGTAAAGTAGCCTATGAGTCCTTGATATTAATTTATTGTCACTTTTTCTTAGCTTGAATTGTGAATATTGTTTTAAAATATGTTCCAGAAATATAACCCATTGACAGTGAAGTATAATTTGCTAGTCACTTGATATAAAGGGCAATGCTGACATGAAATGGAAGAGTGAACTGTGTGAGGTCAAAAAGCAGCAGCACACATTAGTGAAACAGATACAAAAGCAAACAAGACATTAAGGGAAAGTTGAGAAATGTATCTGTCAAAGAGTATGAAGATACACTGGTAGAGAAGTTATATATATGTCTTTGATTTGTCTTTTTATGTTATGGGTAAACAAATATGCTTTACTGTGTTTGCCCCTTAAGGAAATGTCATGGCCACCAGAATAATTTGGGAAAATGACAAGCTATGCAAAATGTGGGCAGAAAAATATTAAAAGGGCAAAAAATTCACATTTTTCTAATCAAGGAAATGAGAATTTTAGAATTCTACTCTTTTTGAGTAGAAATAGATACCGCTTCTGTACAACTTTGTAAAAACATGGCTTGACAGGTTTTAAAGTGTTAGAGCCTTTCATGGCACTAGGAATGGCTAATGAAAGAGAAGATGAAGAGAGGTCATTATTAGAATGAACAGTAGACTGAAAAAGAAAAATTAGTCTAGGGAAGACAATGTACAAGTACATCGTGCAGACACGTTGCTCACTTCACGTTCATTGGCAAGGATTGCCTATCACAATATATGGTCTGTGAAGGTCAGGGGCAGATGATAGGAACAGTCAGTGTTTGTCAAGTACCAAGAACTGACTGTAAGCATTTGTGCACTTTCCTGTTCCTTTTTACATGATAATTCATTTCCTAGAGGAGCTGTGTCAAAACTTTTCTGCCTGATATCTACCAAAATTAGTGGTAGCTATAAATTCTTCCATATTAAGCTAATCATATAAAAAAAAAAAACAAAAGTAAAAGAGGAAGAGGTTTATTGTTTTTGTTCATTTCAGTTAGCCGTACTTTTTCTCCATGGCCAGAAAAAGAAATGAATTAATGAAAGCACAGTTATATCTAGTGCCTGGTTTATAGAAAAAGAGTGCTAGGAAAATAGACTTTGTCTTTCAATATCTGGTAGCTGTTTGAGGTGGAAATTGAGTTTTCCAAGTCACTTTCAGAAAACAGTCAGTGAGCCCTCCTGTGGTGGCCACTGTTCACTCTCAAGCAAAGAAGAAATCTCCTCTGAAGAGTAGGTGACTGTGTTGGGGTTGAGAAAAGCAGCCTTTTGGGCTCCATATTTCCTCCTTCTGTTATTTCCATTTGATTAGTTTAACCAAATGATAAGTTATTTTATGTGCTTAACTGCCAGACCTACAAACTGGATTTGTCAGAAGTGAGGAAAAGAATCTAGATTTTTTTTTTTCCTCTAGTTTGTCACTCTGTACTTTATACTAAGGGTTGAAATATTTCTCCCTATGCATAGGCTAGATTAGGCAATATTATAGATGTGTAATTTTTAAATGTTTGGAATTTTACTATTCCATTAATGTTTTTTGCTGAATTGGCACTTCTTAGTAAGAGCCAAAAGCAGTGAGAATCTTATTTAAAATCAGCAGATTTTACTTTAAATATACTTCATGGTGCTTTACATGAAAAGTTAGTTGTGTTATATCTTCTTTTCAAAGTTTTAATGCAAAAAAATATTTCTACTGTCCATTTTTTCAGTATGGTGATATAGCATATTGTAAATTTTACAATACAAGTACCTGTTGTGATTAATGACTTTAAAATAGAGGACATTGCATAGGGCATAACTTCTGTCCTATATGAAGTGCAATTTTGCTGAAAGTATTCTTGGTTTATTTGCTATAAGATATTTTAGTTCTCAGAAATAACAAGTTAAAATTGTTTGAGAAACTGCAAAGAATATCAGCAAAGTTGAAACATCTCAACTTCAATTTACTTTGTGTATTTTGTACAAGACACATGGAGTCAAGCGATGTGGGGTAAGTTCTGACATTTGGACTGTAGATTTAAGGTTTCTTAAAGCAAAGTTCAACTAAATAATGAGAAAAAGAAAAGAAGAGGATTTTGAAAATGTTGAGATATTACAGGAGCACCTACTTATCTTTGTATATTTAGAGCAAATTTATGAAGTGCATGTTCTGTCTCCTTGTAAGACCTGATCAACCAAAGGCTGCTTCTTTCATTGCTGAGATCTGTGTTGAATTATATGAGAACCAGGATAAAAATTCTGATAATAATTGACATAGAGATGATTGTTTGAATATTGTGAATTTCTATGAGAACTTGAGCATATACATACATAAAAGCATAAACAATTCTAAAAATAGTACTTATACTTTTACCGTGTCCATATTATGGGTGTTGTACTGTTTTAAACAGTGAACAGTAAACAAAGTACTGTGTTTGTAGGGATTATACAATAAACTGAACATTAGAAGAGAAAGATTTAAAATAACATTAAAATTTGACTGCTTTCATTAACTATATCACAAGAAAAATCCCTCTTTGTAAGTAAAACATAAACTCAAACAGTAATTTAATGTTGTTTCTTAGATGTGCCATTTCAGCTGTCAGAACAAGGCAGATCAGAGATCTCTGTAGTGTGGATAGACTATACAACTAAAGAAAAAAATAGAACCAAGTTAATGAGTATTGATGCCAGTATATTGCAAAATGATGTTGCCTGTTAGAGTTGTAATATTGAGTGTTGTAAAGCTGCTGATGCATCTAGATCATTATGAAGAAAATTTCGTGGAGACATAAATTTGAATTCCTACCATAATATTTTAGAGATTTTTTTCTTGATTTTATTTGTACTTTCTCACGCTTTTCTAATGCTTCAAGAAAATTACAAGAATTATGATTTTACAAAGACTGTCCATTGTGAAAAAATGAAAGTTCATGTACTGACCAGTCCTTACTATCAAGCTATAATATTTTATTTTTGACTAATCATAATGTCTGTGCTATGAGCTTAGAAATGCTCCACCATCAGAGGCATCTAGACTTTTTTTATAAAATTGATGTTTAAATAACTGCCAATTGCTGCACTCACTTTTTTGTTGTTACTTCTTTTAATGTTTTGTTCATAATTCTCTAGTTCATTGGTTTCCAAACTCTTTGTAGATTGTGGTCCTTGGTAGAACTTGAAAATGGTCTTCAGCTGTTCACACAAACTCTGCCGGTTGTTGTAGTGTTTTCAGTTAAGAGTTTGGTGAAATATATACTCAGATTGGATGAAACCTTGAACGACCTAGTCTAGTTCAGAGGCACCCAGGATGTTGGATTAGATGATCTCTAGGGTCCTTTCCAACCTAAGCCATTCTATGATTTTATGATATGAAAAAAATGAGATCTGGATGTGGTCCATGGTTTAAAAACTTTAGAAACATCATCTTCAGTCTGTTTGCTCAAAAGAACCCAGGTAGTTTTATGTTCCTCAGTGTTTAGTTCTCAGCAAGGAGTCTTCCCTTGCTTACCATGACATTTAAATATGCATGTGCTTACTTCTATGACAGTTAGAGTGAAAAACATGCCAGCTAACTAGTTTTTTAAAACTTATGTGTTCAGCCTTAATTAACCTTCTAGGTCTTTCTATAACCAGTAGAGAGAATCAAGAATAACTCATGTGACCTCAGTGCATATTTGTCTTAGAAAAAGACCAGTTATCTTCAGAAAGTTTTAGACAATATAGAGTAAGCCATAGACCATTAGTAACATTTAGCTGAACAAAATTTTAACTCAGATCAGATTTTTTCTGTTTTTGACCCTCCCTTAGGATCAAGACTGACAAGTGATTAGACCTTTCCAAATAGCAACTGAAAATTTTATAAGAGAAAAGATTTCTGTGTAAAATAAAATTTAGTTACGTGATTTGGTGATTATGACACTAATCACTGTGTCTTTTCATGGGCTTTTTAGCCCAGTACATTTTTTTTTTTTTTTTAAGTACAGTAAAAGAAACAGTGAGTAGTTATTGCTGACTGCATTTTAAAAATGAAGTTCTGTGAAATTCATTCTCACTTGCTTCCTTTAAATGGAAAAAGAGGTATATAAATAGTAAAGCACTGGAGTATTTTGAAACTCATTCTGCTCTTCTTACATTTAGCAAAAATGCAAGTTTTGCTAGTTGCTAGTAAAGATTTAACAGTAAATGACTTTTTGTTTTGTCACAATGGACGAGTAATGTTGGACACCAACATATTTCAATGTAACAATGAAAATGAGGCAGTGGATGACTGTTAGATACAGATGACAGAGGAATGAATCAGGCAGCTGCTCTGAAAGTTCAAAATAATTATCCTGACTGGAAATAGGTCTGGTGGTAACCCCCTAACTTTGATGTAATACAAGCAGAATTAACTTTGGTCACAATTGAATATGATTTATAGCATTTGATAATGGAACTTGGTTTCAAAAGCAACATTTTTGCTGATAGAGAGGAATATGAATAGGACTGTTCTCACAAAACTCTGACTGGAATTAAAGGACAATCGCTAGAAAGAACAGGAGAGAGACAAACTGCCTGTACAATGAAGAGGTGAAAGTACACATTTTAGAATTAGCATGAATAGAGACTTCCCTAAATAGAAAAATGTGGGAAGACTGATTGTGATGGGTCCAATGTTGCCATTGTGAGGGGAGGTTTCTACTTTAACTTTAAAAGTGATTTAAATAAGTAAAAATAGAGCAGCACTATTTTATGATTTTTTTTTATTCACTAGATTAGTTCCTGTAGTTCAGTAATACAGAATTATGATGAAAATGTACTATCTCAGGCATGTAACTGTCTGCTTGCCTTTTAGTGTAATGAAGATACTGAAATAATGTTACTGGTGGAAGTGAATGGTTGACATTTCTTAACTCTCGTCTTAAAAGTTTAATTAATATGAACGTGGCTGTACATGAGGCCAGCCATTTATTTGGTGGAAGTTTTCATCTTTTTGTTGCTCGTCCTTTGCTATTAAACATTTTAATTTTCTGTTTTATGGCTAGTATTCTTAATAGTGTGCTTCCTCTTCCTTCCGATTTAGTGGTTCGCCATCCATCATTTCAAGTTTGCCATAGAGATTCCCTTTGAGTAAGCACATGCTGACATCTTTTGATGTCCATTACCCTAGTTTTAACATAATGTAATTATTATTTGTAATTATCAGGGGAAAAAAATGAAAAAAAATGCTTCAGTCATTGATTTGGTAAAGATCGTGTGATTCTCAGCTAACATTTATAAAATGTGAAAATTAGATTATAGTTGGGAATGAGACTAAGTTATGAGTGGCTCTGGTTGCACGCTTTTCATGTGGCTGGCTGACAAATGTTGCAGTACTTTTGGCTTAGAACTTTTGCTAAACTTTAACTTTTGGAGCCAAAACGCTAGACATATTTCTCAGAAATTCTGTATAGGTATGACAATCTTTTGTCATGTTGTTCAGTTTAGGAATGTGTACCAAGAAACTATGTGACACAAGCCAGTGGCCAAAGTTAGAAAACCCGTGAATGTGTCGAGTTCTGTACGTTCTTGCACCTTTCTCTGAACTCAGGTTCATTCTTCCCTCTCTGCAGAGTGATGTAGTGAACTGGGATGCCAGAAATGGAAAAGACAGCTCAAAAGTAAAGTGGTCCTCAAGAAATTACTGCAGCCTGATTCTTAAAATTACTTAATAGAACTCCTTTATTGAAATACGCTACTTAGGCAGTAGGCTGCCCGGAAAGTGGAAAAATAAAGTTTGCTGGCACAATAATTTCTGAATTGTTTTATTAGGACTGAATTGTAATTTTTTTTTTTTTTTTTTTTTTTTTAAATAACATGGCTACATACTATTTCCCAAGGAACTTTCTCTCTACAAGGCATGGAATGAATTTGTTTGTGGAAGATGGATTGGTGGTCATATAATGGAAAGATGAATGTATTTTCCTTTCCTGTTTTGTTGTAAAATTGAAAGAACTACAGTGAATGATGGAAGGAACTGCAAAGTGAGAATGGTCATGTGTAGTGTTACGTGATCCAAAATATTATGAAAAAATCAAACTCTAGCTATTTCAAACTGGCTACTCATGATAAATGGATATTTTTGTCCTTGATCTCTGTTTCATTTCCTGTCCTATAAAATGGGAGCAATAATCCCTATTTATCTCATAGTAATGTTGTAACAAATTCATTAACTTTTCTGAAGAATTTAGAAAATGATAGTGATGAATGCTGTAGAAAGCCACATTAGAAATTAATTCAGTCTTTATAAAAGGGTTTGTGTACTATGTAGTAAATGAGGCATGGGCCAAACACTGAGTACTGAATGTAGAACAAAGCATTGAATAGCTGCCCATTAAGTGAGCACTCACCCAAATATAATTCACAGGCACCCTTGATTGTAGTGGTTTATTTTACAGTTGTAATATTCCTCTTTAACATATTTTTTTGTATATAACTTTATCAGTAATTTATACTAAACGTATCCAATTTAAAAGAGATATTTTTATAATTTAAGTATTTACAACATAATCATATATTCTTATATATTTGTAGTGGCACTCAGAAACACTGCAGCAGAATTTCAAATCAAGACTTCTGTTTAGCCTTTGTTCTTTTGGGAACATTCTGGCATTTAGAAAATGCAAAGTTTTCTTTTAATACAAAATCTTCAATATGGGAATAGGTCTGTTCCTTGTTGGATACGAGTCTAAAATTTCCATATTAAGCTATATTAACCATATTAAAAGTCATGGGCCTTCATTAAAGAAAGAGAACAGTTTCTTGAAAATTAACTGTGATACTAGGATTAAACGATTGCTTGGAAATTTATTTTCCTCATTTAATTAAATGGCTTTCTTCGCCTAATTATTGTTGTGTTCTCACATACACTCATTACTGACATTCTGAATTGATTTTAATGACTCCTTTTGACTGTTAAAGCAGTCAAGGGTTTTGAGAAAATCAAAATAGAGATGTGAAAAGACTCAATAACCGTAAGTCCTTGTTATATTTGACCGTTGCTGATGCCAGGATGATATTGTTGTCTTATCTCCCAACATTCTTTTTTGACTTTATTCAATGACTTTTAATATAAAATGAAGCAACATGCCTGGAAACAGAAATTAGACTGCAGGACTCCCCTCTCCCTGCTGAGTGCCTGTGTCATTCAACTGCAGCTGGTCTCTTTCAGTGTGCAAACTGAATTGTCTTCCCCTGCTGGTGTGAATCTTTCTGCTGCTTCTCCCTTTCCTGCAGTAAGGTGATGGGGCACACACACTGCTAGGCTAGACTAGGAGGACCTGGTTTTAATACTATCAAAAAGAAGGCAACCTACAACATCTCACAGACAACACCAGACTGAGTGAGAGTGTTGATCTGCTGGAGGGTAGGAAGGCTCTGCAGAGGGATCTGGACAGGCTGGAGCAATGGGCTGGGGTCAATTGGATGAGGTTTAACAAGGCCTGGTGCTGGGTCCTGCACTTGGGTCACAACAACTGCAGGCAACGCTCCAGGCTGGGGGAGGAGTGGCTGGAAAGCTGCCTGGTGGAAAGGGACCAGGAGGTGCAGGGGGACAGCTGGCTGAACATGAGCCAGCAGTGTGCCCAGGTGGCCAAGAAGGCCAATGGCATCCTGGCCTGGATCAAAAATAAGCATGGGCAGCAGCAGTAGGGAAGTGATTGTGCCCCTGTACTCGGCACTGGTGAGACCACAGGGTTTGGTTTTGGGCACCACAGAAGGACACTATGGTGCTGGAGCGGGTCCAGAGAAGGGTGATGAAGCTGGTGAAGGATCTGGGGAACATGTCTTCTGAGGAGCAGCTGAGGGAATTTGGATTGTTTAGCCTGGAGAAGAGGAGGCTGAGATGTGATATTCTTGCTCTCTACAACTACCTAAAAGGAGGTTGTAGTGATGTGGGCATTGGTCTCTTCTCTCGGGTTACTAACGACAGGACAAGAGGAAATGGCCTCAAGGTGTGCTGGAGGAGGTTTTGATTGGATATTAGGAAGAATTTCTTCACTGAGAGAGTGGTCAGGCACTGGAACAGACTGTCCAGGGAGGTGGTGGAGTCATCATCCCTGGAGGTGTACAAAAAACGTGTAGATGTGGCACTTGGGGACATGTTTTAATGGTCATGGCAGTGTTGTGTGATGGTTGGACTTGATCTTAGAAGTCTTTTCCAACCTTAATGATTCTATGTTTTCTTGGTGAGAACTCTGAAGAGGAGGCTATGTCACAGTGACATGGTGGCTAATGTTTGTGCCGATCTGTGTAGTAGCTGTGCTTAAGGTGCGCTGGGCTAACTCCTGGAGAAACTTTGGCTCAAAACCACCCAGCCTGCACAGTCTAAATACTGTATGTGGTGAGGAATTAAGATCTGAGCTGTGGACTCTGAGTTTGTGTAGGAGATTCCTGTGTCCTCAAGAACTTCTGCAAAGCTTTAGACATGGAAGTTCAGGGAGTTTTTAGACTATACTGTAGTGTGTGGCTGTCCAAGTTCTGTCTGGTTGCCACTTAAGTCACCTGTATCTTATATCAGATTTGAGATGAAGGTCTGGGCTGCCTATCTGAGCCAACACCACTAGACATTTTACAGTCATTTGTAGTAGTGCAAAGTAGAAGGAGATTATTGCTGTTGTAGTGTGATAGTGTTTGTCTCTTGCCCTTGCCCATGGGTGTAAAGAAACTCTGAATACTAGTTCTTTAAAGAAGATATTTGTTCCAAACATATTAAGTGGGAAGTTTAAACATTGAGGATATTGATGGCATAAAAAAATTGAAATGCTGCATATTGAGATTTAACTGAGAGAATCCAAAACTAAGATGAAACTGTCTTCTGCCTATTTCTAAAAGATTGGGGATATGTAGAAGAACAAGCAATTATTAAAAAAAAAACCTGTGTGTTTTTGGTAAGTTCCTTTTCAACTAAGTTTTTTAAAAATAAAAGAATGCAACACTGATCCTGAAATGTCCTTAACAATTTTTCCATAGTTAAGAGTCCATGCTGTGCTCAAGATAGTTAACTACATAGCCTCTTTGGAAAATCATTATAGTTAATTGACATTTTGTGAATTTAAAATGATTTGAGAATGAAATTTACATTGAGGAGATATGTTTTGGAAAAAGTGAGATTCATATTTTAGATTTTTAAAATTCTTACAGAAAAAGAATCACCAAAATGAACCACAGAGTGCATTGATGGCAATTCTAGAGAATCAAGCAAACCGTTCTATATTTTACTGAAATAATTATATGTTTGTATATTTAAGTTTTGGATGTTAATGGTCATTGATAATATTTTGAGTGCTGTCTCTTGCAGAAGTTGTGTTGTTTGAATTTAGTCAGAGGTCACCAGATTTTGAAAACAGTTTTCAAATTGTTTCTATAAGTCAGATAGATTAAAATTAGCTATATGAGCTTTTATCTATTGGTGCTCATATAGCAGTTTGATGATTCTGTTTAGTATTTGTTATCTTTGTGCTCTCATTATCCTATGCTACAATATAAATGCGGTGAGGTTTTTTTAGTTTCTGTTTACATGGGATCCAAATTTCTTTCCTAATTGAAGCAAGCTGTTCTGTGTGTGTCTTTATAAACAGAGGCACTTATGAAAAGTCATGTGTTTATGTAAAGGAAAAAATACTTATAGTGGCTTTTGAAAGGTTTAAAGTGGAAACAAGGATACATGGAGTAAAATCTCAGGCTTCTCTGAATTCCCGATTGTAAATATACACAATATACATCAACAGGATATACTGAATGTACTTGAAATAGCTATTTCTACATTTATTTATTATATATTTGGTTATTTATAAATTTAAGTATTCAGAACTGGTCTATTTTTACTTTAAGTTTTGTATTGTATTTCTGTCTAAACTGAATGACACTGAGTTGGGAAGTACAGTGGGATGTACTGCATAATTGCTTAGTTAGTTTAGGTGCACTTCCTATGCACTTAGTTATTGGCATAGGTTATGTTCCAGAGTTATGTTCAGGATGGGGCTTGGCAGTAGGAAGGAGAGCTGTTCTGCCTGCTGCAGTCTGTAGAAGGTGAAATCTTCTGGAGGAGAGTGAGGTGATATTTTCCATGAGAGGAGCTGAATAAATGTGGGAGAAGCCTCTTCTGTGGTATAGGCTGAAAGAGATGGAGAGAGGAAGGAAGGAAAGACAGACAGCAGCAGGATGCAGTAGATGGAGAAGAGACTTCTTTTACAGTCCCTCTTTGCTCTGACTTTGACTTTTCTCTTAAATTCATTCCACTAATTTGTACTCTAATAAAATCTAGCTTTACATCCTTCCAGAGAGTTGGGATGTTCAATTTAAGAACAGGTCCAGGCATATCTCTCTCAAAGTTTTCGCCGATCAGAAGTATACTCACTATGAAAATAAACCTTCCTCCAAGCTGTGAAACTTCTTCAGCATATTTTTTTCAGTCCTCAGAAAGATGGGGAGGTGTGTTTGCTCTGTGTCAGCTCTTTCATTTGCACTGTTGAATCACATAACTGTATTATGCAGTGCTCTCCACTTCTTTCAAGTCAGGAAGGAATACTTTAGGTATCCTCCTGAATTAGAATCATCTGTGAAAAGATGTATCTCTTCGCTTTGCAGCATCCACTCTGTAGCCACGACAGATTTGACTGGGGGAAAAGAGCTCCATATCTATTTTCAATTTTGCCTTATGATGAGATTTTAAATGTATATCACTCCTGGTCTTTGGCTGATATTCTGCATCTTTGAGAGAGCTCATTCTGGGCTTAGAAGATGACTATATAGCATTTTAAAATGATCATTTTCCATGTATTGTGAGCAAATCAAAAATATCTTGTTCAGAAGGCCTGTCTATACTGCTTTTTGCATCTTGTAGCCTTTGCAGTAGCCTGAATTTCTGTAGGAGTGTGTGCTGTGGTGCTAGTCCACCATACATTTACAATAACTCTGTCTGCGAAGATTTGTGCTAAAGCAGTAATTTGTATTTCATGGGACCTCAACTCAGAATCATAGAATCACTTTAGTTGGAAAGGAACTCTTAAGATCGAGTCCAGCCATTAACCCTACTCTACCAAATCCACCTCTAGATCATATCCCCAGGCTACATCTACACAGCTTTTAAACACATCCAGGGATTGTGACTTGGCCACCTCCCTGGGCAGTATGTTCCAATGCCAGGAAGCCCTTTCAGTCCTGATGTCCAGTCTAAGCCTCCCCTGGAGCAGCTTGAAACCATTCCTTCTTGTTCTATCATTACTTGCTTCTGAGAAGAAGTTGACCAGACCAGGAGATTTAGCATATCTGTATGTTATTCCTTGCCTTTTGGCCTTGCTACTCATAGTTTTTTAAAGGGCTTATGAATACCTTTAATACAAGTCAATCTCTAATTGCCATCTTTGGCTGTCCTGCTACCTTTAAATATGTTCTGATGCAATGGTAATCTTCCTGTCAAATATGTAGATATGGCACAGTGTTACTAAGAGTCAATGAGACTTTGTTAGTCAGATTTGCATAGTTATAGAAGTGTGGGGTATTATTAATAAATAAATGGGGCCTTTTAATATTAATAATTCTTTTCCATTCATAAGCTTGCAAAAACCTGATCAAAACTCATTACCTGAGACATCTAGATCAACTTATTTGAGTAATGGAACTGTGGTGGCTAATCATAAAGAAAATGGACTTTTCAGCTTCAAAGGTCATGATGATTCCTTTCATGTAACTCCTTTATTTTCTAATTTTGTTTCCACACTTTGTGTTAAAAAAACCCCAAACAAACCACATCCAAAAACATTTCCTTGAACTATTAAGACAATACAGTGGGCTGTATTCATGCTTCATTGACCAATAAGCTTTTTTTCTCCTTCTGTGTCAGGCTTCCCATGGGATACAATTGATTGTATTTTTTCAGATGATGTCTTTGTCGGCAGTAAGCGAACTACTGAGTCTGACAAAAGGCTGACACAACCTTTTCCTGCTTTGACTTTTTCTTTCTCTGCATTTACTGATTTTATTTTTATGATCACTTTTTTTTAATTTATTTATAACACTTTGTGTGGTGTTGGTGACTAGTAGAATGTCATCAAGACAGGGATCAAAACAGGGCTTCAAAGTTATTCACTAGGATGTAGCATCAAAGATGACTTGCATCTAACCATATTTTAACATACACAAAATAATCATCTGAATAATGTATGCTTACAAGTCACCTCCTTATTTCCTGTGACAGAGGAAAAAACAGAATCCTTTGATCCTTGTTAAACTGTAATGGTCAAAGAGTTGGAAGATTTATTCTGTTAGATCTGAAGATACCTGCCACGGTAACAGAGCATTCAAGATGCATTCACTGCACCCACCTCTGGTTCACAACTGACTGTTACAAAGATCATTAATCTGCTAACACAGTTTATGGCTCTGAGGGCCCTGCTGACTGCCTATCTCACTGCACTGAGCACTGCTTGCTGGGATTCTGTGTGGCACCCTCTATGAATTGCAGCAACAGGCATCCCTGGTCATTGGGTCTTTTTCTTACATTATGGAGGTCCCAGAAACCTGCTGGAAACCCTGACAAATCCACCTCATCCTTTACAGTCTTTCCTAGTGTTATGACCCAACTAAAAGTTAATGTCATTCCTCCAACTTGAGGAACACAATGGAATAGGTCAAAGCTTATGCCTTCCAACTTGTCCCAGTCATCTTATGCTCCTTCCAGGAAGGGTTAAGCATGGTTTGGATCACCTGAGCATAGCCCTGTCTCCCTTCTGCACCTTTGCCAACTTTAGCTGACCATCAGGGGAGAGCTGTTATTGTGCAGTGACAGGAACTGCCTGGCAGACTCCATTCCTTTCACAGACTGAAAGAAAAATATGCAAAACAAATGCCATTTGGAAGTGAAAATAACATTTTTTGAGTCAATACTAAACTGCCACTTGTTATCCTTGTATGAAAAGTTTACATCTCTTGCCACTTAGAAAATCTCTTAGAATTCTGGAAATTTAGAAAGAATGTGTTTTGTGGTCACATAATTTCAATTTGAAATTTCACTGTGCCACTTTATTATTAGCAACATTATTGACTATAGTATCATAACTTTATGCTATATAGTTTTACTGTAGATGCAACTTTTTTCCAAAATTTTTAGACCTAGGAATTCTAAAGTGTATTATAGTAATGTAGCTAGGTAAACAATTTGTACAACACAGTGAAGTGTGTGACTGTAAAACTAAAACATTTGAATGCATTTTGGACAGAATATTTCAATAATTATTTCAGAGTAAGATTAGGGAACTGATAATACTCTAACAATACTTGATATTGTATTTTGGAATAATTACTTTAGAAAAAATTACTATTTCAAGTTATGTGTAAATGCTGCTCTGGCTTCATGATAGGATCTGTTTCTTAATTTAGTTCTTTTTCTTAATTTATTGTGCTCCTACTTGATTATTTTTTTCAAAATTACTTGTGGACATGATAGCTCAAATACTTAAATAGTGAAATGCATGTGAATTCTAACCTGTAGATTACTCCATGCTTCTAAAAATAAAGAGTGAATAGTAAATTTTTAGGTGCTTTCATAACATTTTATTAATATGTATACTGTTGAATCTATTTTATTATTTTCATTTTCTGTTTTGTCCACAGACAGCCTTTTGATAGATTACCAGTTTACCTTCAGCTTGCTACAAGAGGATGATCGCCATCACACTGCCATAAACTTTATAGCAAATCCAGAACAGGTAACAAAATGTTACTGACTTTAGACAAGGTTTGGAAAGTCATGGTTAAGTTTTCCATTGTATTTGACCATGATTAAAAGTCTTTCAAGAATCTGTAAGGTACAGAAGATATTTCAGATCTTTTTAAGAACTGAAAATTATTCCAGTGGATTCACTGAGAAAAGTTTCTTAAGTGGTAGATGTACTTCAGATTGACTAACCTCTAAAAGATCATAGGCTAGTTTATTTTATTGTTGTTTTCATAAATAACAAGTTTTAGTGTCTTCTTGAGATCAATTAAAGGTGTATACCCTTCAGTTATAACATCTTCATTAGCAGATAAGAAAAGTATTTTTTTTGCATTGTAATTAAAATGTAGCCATCTGCCTTCTGTTTTTTCTTAAGTTTTATCAATAAAATTATTTCATTATTTTTTTTTCACAATCTGAAAAGAACCAATGTGCTTACTTGCACCCTGTTCTTGTTGAAGCAAAAGAAAGGATTGCCTTTTGCTCCAAATTATTACCATTTATAATGATGTTTAAAAGGAAAAATGGAAGATTATTGAAAGTCTATGTTCAGTTATCTGCAATAGAGTTATATTCAATACATTGTGATATATATTGTTAACTTAAATATATTTTCTTTTTTTTTTTTTATTTAGTCAAATAAGAATTTGGATATATCAATTAATGCATCAAACAACTTCAACCTCAATATTACATGGTCTATTGGTTCTACAGGTGAGGGTGAAATTTGTTATGAGGACTTTCCCGTGGAGTTTCATTATCCATTGAGCTCTTTTAACCTGACTGCCACTTTGTTGCTAATTTTGATACTAAAACTTTACCAAATGTTTTCTTTTCCAATTATCATCATGCTATTATTAATTATATTATTTAAACCTCAGATGATATTTTGCAATCTGAACAAAGCTTCATTAATATGTTAACTTTCTCTCCTATTCAATTAAAATTACTTTGGTAGGAAAAGCTTGTAGTCCATTTAAATTTTTAAAATGAGAGTGTTATGAAATGCTGTGATTTTAATTAAGATAAATTGCTTCCTTAACTACTGCAGAGACTGAGATTTTATTTCTTTGTTTCAGTGTTCAAGCCAAAAATTTAATTATTAACCTTAACATTGATATCAAACAATAAAGTTCTTCTGTGTATGCTGATAAAAAGAGCTGCTTATCTATTTTTCTCCAACTTTCAACCTCATTACTCTTCTTTGTTTTAAGAAGGGAGAAAGGCTTTATTTAGACAGTTTCCATGAATTTGTTCTATTGACTTTCTGAAAACACATCCAAGGAGAAGCATAATGCCTAAAATGAAATCTTACTGGGGGAAAAAAAAATCAAAGAAGATTTAGAGTTTGTCTTACGTAAATTTATTGATTTCTTAATCAATGTAATTTGGAAGTATTTTAGCATAATGTAGTAAGTTGCAGTGATTCCTTTATTTTAACTTAGCACATTTATTTGCAAAAAAAATTACATGTTATTAGTAGGTATGTCATTAAAGCTTTCATGAACAATGAAAACTCTACACCAATACAGTAAGATGTAGACAAATTTACGTTTAGGCTTTATTAAGCTATGAGTTTTTATTGAAATGGAATTTAAATTACTAGAGGAAATCATATTATCTGTTTAGCTGACCATGAAACCTATCTCCTAAAATTCATGTGACTTCTATCACTTTTGTGATTCATGCATAATATTTTTGTAAGAGTTTCTATGAATTCTCAGTATGTATATGAAATATACCTAATGTGCCATGTAAACCGTAATAAAGGGTTTACATGGCAGATTATTAAAGTTACAGAATTTAAGTTGTTTTGCAAATTTACTTTGGCACAGTTAATGATGATTTATAGATGTCATATATATGTTGGATTTTTTTTAGCTGGAACAATATCTGGAGAAGAGATTCCTGTTGTTTCTAAGGCTAGTATTAAGGAATACAGAGATAGCTTTTCCTGTGAAAAATTTAACTTTCGGAGCAACCCAAACATCACTTTCTATGTTTATGTCAGCAATTTCTCCTGGCCAATCAAAATACAGGTTAGTATGACTGTTTTGTGCTTATAGATATGTTGACATCTTAGCTTTACGTTGAATTTCATGTTGTCACTCATACAGAAGGTATAAAAATAGTATTATTTTGCATGCTGTATTTTTGGTGTATAAGAATTATATTATGATGCTTTTGCTTTTGAGAGTGAATCAGACTTAATACTGCACATTTTAAAAGCTGAAATTAAAATTATTGAGCATAAATGTTTATTTGTAATCTGTGTTTATGCCTTTAGATGTATGCATAAAAGAAGGAATACAAATATGTATGTATGTATCTAGATATTTGAGCGTAATCCTTCATTAATCATTAGCTTTCTTAGCCTCTAGTTTTTTTAAAGGTTGAATGTCTACATCATACTGCAGTATTACAAACTTCAGTTAACACTAAGTATATTCGGTTAGAATTTATATATTTTTTTGACTTCATTGGAATAAATTTCACTGAGTATTTTCTGGACTAGTGAGATACTGTGCGGTGGCAGACTGAAAAAAAAAAATCAATGCATTGATGGCTGAGGTTACTTGTGTTGTGTCTTCCCCCCCCTGCCCCTCCCCAAGTTTCAGTGATGTTTATAGTTGCATTTATTATAGCTCCATTTGTAAATACTTCAGCCCCTGCACCAGTCAAGAAACCCTTTATGTGGATGACCAGATTTTGGCTATAGCTCCCTTACAGAATTCATTCTTAAAATTTAAATAGTTAAAATGGTAATACAAATTCATAACTCCTAGTGATTTCCTCAGGAAACTGGAACAAGCTGAAAAGACGTGCCAGCTAACCATAATTACAAATATTGTGCAGATTTTCATTTCAGTGGATACCCCTCAACACCCCCCTACCTCCCCCCACCCCATTTTTATGAAATACAGAGCATGTTTCATAAATATTTTTACATATATGAAGTTATCTACTGAGGAACCCCCTAGATCAAAGCAGTCATCTTCTAAGTAAACTGGCAGAGAAATATTATTCCTGTGCTACACAAAGCTAGACCTTTCTTAATCATATATGAATGTTAACTCTAAATATGTGTTATACAGTGTCGAAGAATTAATTTGTACAACTTACTAACACTTAGGCATGTACTGTTTTATACAAACCCCCTGAAGGTTAACTGTTTTTTCTACTCCTCCTATTAGGAGTACTTTTTACACTCACCAATCCCACTTTTTAAGGCTAAGTATAGAACAACTTGAATTGTCAAACAGTCTTCCTGAAAAAAAGCTATGAAGCAATTTAAGCTGTAAATGCATTGCACACTCCTTTCACCTTTAAGATTGGAAGGTGCCTGTATCATCATTGTAAGGCAAACATTATTAAGCTGATGTATTTCTGAGATGCACAACATTGTCAGATGTTGAGAGATTGCTGCTCCTTCTTGTGCTGTTTCTACTCCAGTGTAACACCTTCATGCTAACAAGTTTTTATGTATGATAAAGGGTTTCCCTGATCATTGGTTACATCCCTTCTTTCCTTTTTCTTTTTAATCAGACTTTCCCTTATCTGCCACATTTACACAGTTTTTAATTTATTTTTTTTTTTAAATTTCTGAGGCACATTGAAATTCATGAGTCTAGGCAGTTCTGTCTCAGATGATAGTGCCTGATTATTACATTCCCTTCCTTTCCTGCTAATTTTCCATAAAACTTCTTCCATCTAGAGGATAAGTCACTTCACTTTTATGCAGTGGAAAAGAAATGCTAAGGTCCAAATATGGAAAGTGTTTAAGGATGTTGGTACTGTACTATGTGTTTGCCTTCCTAAATCATCAGGATTATTATTTAGCTCTCCACTTTTTTATGTTGTGATTTGTTCTTTTCCAGGGAAGTATCTGAAGTTCACATTATCCATATAGATTCTTATATTTGCTGCTCTAGCAATAGATTAAATCCTCACATGATAAATGGAGCAGGGAGGTTTTCAGAGAAAACAGTTTTAGTTTTATATGTTAACTTCGCGATTCTCTATATAAAAGAAATTTTAAAAATACACAAGCTTTTCTATGCCTTAGTCATCCCTTAGTGTCCATCCATAACCAGAGGCTGAAGTTTCCAAGGCCAGTACAAAATGGGCTCACAATTCTAACATATATAATCTTCAACATGGACATCTCTTAGAAAAACAGATTTCACTTTCACAGTATGCAAAAGTGGTTGATATCAGTCCGTTACTGTATTAGAGTCCATTTAAAGGATGATAATCCTTACAAAAACAATGTAACTGTTACACTGATGAAAGGAGTCTTCAGGAGAGTGAAGATGTTTGTGATGAATATGAGTTTGGGTTTGGAATGGGAAACTCTGCTAGTCTCTGAATTAATTTTCAAGTGCTCTAGAATGTAGTTTCCTGAATTAGCCATCGTTGCCTTTCTGTGGTGACTAGAGACTTAGCTCTGTGTTCTAATAGTACAGGGCTTTGGGTGTCACAGAAGCTGGCCTGTGCATAAATGGCCTTAGACACCGAGCTGTCTGCACTGTAGTTATTTCCACTAATGCAGTCATGCTGCATTGCTCAGATCATGTTGGTTAAAAATGTAGTGATATTTTATATCAACCTGGTACTGAAATGTTTCATTTAATCCTGTTAGAGCTAAGGAAATTACTGTGGCTTCCTTGCAAGGCACTCTGTTCATAGGAATAAGTAAGATAGCAACATGAAATTGGGCACATGCCTTTTACATAACACTTTTGTAGAGGACTAAATACTCACTTCAGCACATCACGCATTTTTCAAATACAATTTGGGTACCCGTCTCCTGTACTTAGACTACTCACCGTGACTTGTCAAGAATAGGTTGTATAAAGAATGAGTTCCTTAGGAAGCAGGAATAGTGACCTTACTTCCCCTGTAACTGATACTTCAAGCTGTATCGAAATATTCATTTCACCACCCTCCTGTTATGCTGGCACTGGGGCAAAGATTGCTCGTGTCTTTCATTGGGAAGGTTTGGGGGCTGGAGTTGCTGCGCTTACCATTTCATTTTCTACAGGAGAAGGAACAGCACTCATTATACAGGACTTTTGGTTTCATTTTCTTTCAAAGTCACCTATATTGTCTGTGTTTTTGCATTAAGTTCTCTTCAAGATTTTCATGACTAGAAGGAAAAACTGTCTGTTCCAACAGCAGGTGATTGTCTACTGGGATCAATGGCTCACAGTTGCTTCCCCAACTACTTTTATTATGCATGTTACCTATTCAGCAAGCTTGGAGTGTTTTTCCTACACCTTAATAATTCCCTAGTGATTCTAGCAAAAAATATTCTTTTTTGAAATATGATTTCCTGACTTTGAAGGTGTGCTCATCTGTGATAACTCCTCACCAGCAACTACCCAGTGACCTATTTTATTTTTTGTGACTGGTGAGCCTAATGACCTCAGGTTACAAGTTCTTCAGCACTAGATAGCAGTGGATTACTTGCCAATCATAGAAGCTATGTAGGAAATTTTCCATTTCAGATGAAGTCCTGCTCTCCTTATAAATTTGTACTCTAGGTTCCCATTAGTCAGCACCCTTCTTCTGCCCATAATGGCTACAGGCACACTGCTGGATGCTCAGTCAGTAAGAGAGCTCTGCAACCCCCAGGGAAAACACTGCATTTAAATTTCCTGATGCTAAAAGCATTTTATTTAGCTATAAGATCTCTTCTTCCTCAGCATCAAAAGAGAAGCAGAAATGTGACTTAGTTGCATAAGGGATCATTAGGAAGATGGTAATATAGGACATCTTCAGCTTAGAGCTGTTTCCACAAATAGACCTGTTATCGGCTGTAACATGGACAGCTACCAGCTTTTCTCAGGAGTGTGTAGTACCTATATGCTGGCACACAAATATTGGATATTTTCCTTTTGAATTATTGGAACAGTTTAGACCACACTTTTTCTCCATTTCCTCTAATGCCAAGTTGACTGGAAAACAGGAATGAATACAGATGCTTAAACTTAGGTGGTCCAGATTTACATAGGCAACAGTAGTTTATACATCTTTTCAGAGGAAGTGGGTATAATGTATCTTTGTTATTAGGGGTTTAAAGTGTCCAAGTAAGAGGACATAATCTATCATCCAGTTTACCATCATTATTTGACTCTTTGATAGTCCCAACACTTTAGGTGTACCATGTCTTATATATCTGTTAAACAGGGCTCCATGAGAAAATGCTGTTGTATTAAATACCATAGGTTTCTGAACAGAATATGTGGCAAAGACCCATAACTTGTTTCTGGTCATTTTTATTTATTTTCAGAGTAGGTGTAATTCAGACTCCACTGGTAATGAAATTTGAAGGCTGTATCACTTATTGAAAAGCATTAACTCAGGCTGTAGCCAGAACCTCAAATAATGGTTGGTGGTCCCTGAAGTAGTAAGCAATCATAAAGCTTGGGCTTCTGACAGCTATGCAAATATTAATAACAGCAGTAACAACATGTTCTTCACTCTCGGGAAACTAATTTTATAGCAAGGGAGTTTTGTCATTGAAGCTGGTAACAGATGTCTTTCATTTAATTTCATCAGTTGCTCCCATATTTGAAAAGTACAAAGTGCATATGAATCAAGCGAATACCCTTAAAATGCTGTCCTGGCTACTGGGGTGATGTGCTCTGTCCCTGAGGACAGCAATGGCATCCTGGTTCTGGATCAGCTGCTTCAGTACACCTATATCTCTTTATAACTTGTAAAGTCTGATCCTAACTTGTACCTGAGCAGCAAAATTTTCTATAAGTTTTAAAGCTGCATCTGGAGATAATAATAAGTGTTCTACTAGTTATTTCCTTTCCTCCCTGAAGCGCAAATGAAAGATTCACAAGTGTCTGAGTTTTAATTGGGAGGCTCAGTTTAAATTATAAGGTTCAACCTCAGTGTCAAAGAGCTGCCTGGAAAAATTACATTTGTACTTTACAACAACAACAAAAAAATCTTGTTATTAATTTTTTGATCACAGAATAGTTAACCTAACATGTTTCCAGAGCATAGAACAGTTGTTACAGCAAAGTTAGACATGATATTAGTGTACATGTAGAGTGACCAAATGTGTTGGAAAGAAGAAATTTAATTATTCTTAAACAAAACTACTGCAAGCTTTAGTAGCATATTGTTGGTTTCCTTTTTTTCCTGCACTGTTGTTTCTGCGGAAAAGTATGTTTGGCACCCAATATTAGTTTTCATGCCAGAACAAAATAATGAATTATGGTGAAGATTTACATTTTATTTGTATGTAGCACAACAAATAATCAAAACTATTTCATATATAAATTTCCAAGGGTTTTTTTTTTAAAGGGGAAACTAGTGTTCTTTCAGTTTACTGGCTCGTGTTTCACGAATTGATTTTCTCTCCTCTGTTAATAGCCTGCCTGTAGCAACTGAAGAAGGAGTGCAATGTAAATCAAGAAGCATATATAACCTTGTAATAAAATTTACTGTGTAACATAATTTATTTCAGCTTTTTTTCTGGAGTTCATTTTGGTTTTTTAACATTCATGAATGACTTATGTCCTGTAAAAGCTCCAAGAAGTAAAACTTGTCAGTTGTTGCCATTAGAAGTTACAACAGTAGCACAGACCTAATTACTAAATTAACAAATATAGATTGTTGAAATATAACTCTTTCATATTTAAGACCTTTCTAAATTTTGTAAAGGTCATTTTTCTGGAATTTTTGGTTGGAAAATGTGTATTTATCCACAAGTAGCTGTGTTTGTACAGAACTTCCTCTCATCACTGATTGCCTACCTAAATCTAATCTCTGTGATTTATGGTGAATGATTTGGTTTCTAAGTGCCTTAATGATTTTCATAGAGACTGCTAAGTAACTGCATATAGCTCTGTCTGAAGACACTGTAATTTTTGACACACTGCACAGGTATTGATGATGAAGTGGATACATTAGTTTTCAAAATTCCTTTGATGTTTTCTTACAGTAAATATAAAATTGCTCTTAAAAAGAGATTTGAAAGCAGTGTACCAAAAACAAAAACCTGAGAAATTTGCTGAACTACCATTTAGTTACAATTCTGCAAGGATCGTTAAATTCTTCTGGAGCCAAAAAAACCCCCCAGTAATAGAAGGCATCGAGCAGTACAGGATGAGTATAGTACAGGACTGAGGTATAGCCTAAAATGTTAGCCTATGCTTGGGTTCAATTTTCAATACGGATGCTGATATTGATAGTAGTGTAAAGTCAGGATTGATAATAATAATTAACATATATTTGTGGAAATTATCCTCAGCAGAATTGGAAGCAAAATCTAAGCTTAATGTGCTCAGATTAGGCACTGGGTAATACTTGTCCTAGTATCTGGAGGAAGTGATTTGAAATTTCAGGGTTGAAAGCCAGGAAGGTAGGACCATGTGACTGGAGATTTTGAAGGAAAATTATAGTATTTAGTATTTTCTCAGGTTTTATGCATTGACTGTAGGCATTAAATTAGACAGTAGGGGAATTAGCTGATGACTGAAAAGTAGAATGTAGAAGAACGTAGATCTAAAGAAACAGAGCTTTTGGTGAACAGGTCACGTGGCTGCTTGTCATACATTTGCGCTTTGATATTCTGCCCAAGTGGCTTATCTCTTTACCTTTCTGGGCAGAGTGGAGACATTTACTTTGGTTAACTGAAAAAAAAAAGTCAGGAAATTCAGAATTATACCTTGCGTAGGATTTTTTGTTGTATCTGATAAAAATGTTTCTAAATTCAGTGTAAATAGACTTTTTGCTCTGGAGTTTTTTTTAGAAAAAAACCAACTGCAGTAAGTGAAGGAATTCAAAGTTATTTTATAATTTAAATCAGTGGGACAGCAGCATGGAGGTTAAGATTAATTTCTTTCAGTACTAGATTCTAAAATTAAACTCTATTCTGTTTTTCAACATGTTAAATACCATTATTAAGAGTTGGTGTCATAGTTATATTATTACAGGTATATCTGTTACATGTATAATTATTGCATTATATAAAGTAGTTGAAAATTGCTACCCGAATGTGGACTGTTCAAGTAATTATGGTTACCTTTTTTTTCTTTCTGAGGTAATTAGATATAATACCAGAAACCTACTGGTTCATGCCCTGAAGAAATTGATGATCTATAATATCTATAATTTATTTCCATGTAGTTGCAAGGCCAATTGTGTGGATAATAAATGACAACACTGTATAATATTCCCAAAAAGCTTAATGTACCCAAATCCAATGTAGCATTTTCCAAAATGCTTCTCATGAATCCTGAAGTATTGCTAAAGCAAGGAGATGTTTTCTGATTATTAGATTATAGCTTTTTTCTTTAACAAATAATGATGGAGCTGTTTGCTTTAAAATGTGCCAGAATAAGGTTGCTGACTACATTGCACCAACTTCTACACCATTCCAATAAATGTAAATGTTAATTTTATTACTCTGCCTGGGACATTTCTTTTTCAAATCACCTTAGAAAAGGTTTGCTATGAGCCAAAAGAATATGTGTAAATATTTAACATAGTTGTTATGTTTCTCAGAAAGCAGAAGTAGTGTTAATAGTTCAGCTGATGATTTAAGGGAACCAAACACCTAATTAAGAGGTAATTAGTCCTCAGTGATGCATAGTTTTAATTGGTGTATAATTTGAATGTCTGAGATATGAACTCCTGTAACTGATGTGCCAGTTGTATAAGGTTTTCTTTTCCAGACGGAGCAAGGCCCCATCTACTGGTAGCTGTATAACACAATAAAGATGTATAGATATGGTATTTGCTAATGAAAAGATAATAAAAAGTATCTCCCTGTGATGTTTGGCAAGCAGATATTGAGAATTTTTTCCTTTAATTTCTATTTCCCTTATCTACTTAATTAAGTAAATTGTAGTTGGAACATTTCAAATGAAATAGAAAATATTGCTCAAAGATGTCTTTTATTTGTTCAGGACTTTTGGTTAGCTATAGGAAAATAAATCAATTATTCATCCTGGGACTTGAGGAGGGAACATATGACAGGGTAGAGTAACTTGGTTTTTTTAATAAGAGAAAACCCTTCAAAGATTAATATTCTTCTTGAAGGAAACATCTATGCCTTGTGGAACTGCAGAAGCCTTTAAAGGTCATACATAGTGGCTCCCACACAGCTAGAGTAATTTGAAAGTAAATGTTTGGCTCATAGGGAATCAGAATGGAAATAGGAAGATAGTGGTAGGGAATACATATTTTCATACTATTTATCATAACTGTCTATTCTAGAAACCTTAGTTACCCTCTCTAAGCAGGATTTTGTAGACAAATATGAACAACATGCAGGACTTTTGTTTAAATTCGTACTTGTGCCAAACTGGACCACATCCATGTTTTTCAACATTTCTTAATAAATAAAGTGTCAGTGGCCCCAAATCAACTTAAAATTTCCAGTGTAAAGTGTTTGTGAAGTAGGCTTCTCAGGAACCCCACATCTGCTGAGTAGTGATGACAGTCTTGTCAGCCTCACCAACATGACTGTGGTCCTGACACTGACAGGAATTTAAGGTTTTTAAGTTGGAGTAGCTTTTGGCTTTCCTAAGATCTTCTGGTTACAGGTGTTTCTTGCTGATCAGGCTGCTCCAAACTGTCACTCAGAGATACCTGGTATCTGGACTAACTGGATCCCCTGTCTAAAAACAGAAACCAGAGCTCATTTACATCGTAGGACTGTCCTGCAGCAGCAGCACGTGACCACTTGTCCCATGGAGTGAAGACTCTGGATTTGACCTCCAGCTAAGTAGGTCTTGGTGAAATCTTTCTGAGGCGGTGACCCTGGAAACACTAGTTTCCAGCTCTAGATAGACTTGACAGCAATAACTGGAAATACAGCTCTAGAATTTAATGTGGGACTTTAGAGCTTAATTCCTCAGACTGCCACAAACTAGCTAGAAACTGTAGGGGTGCTTACAGCTGAGTTTGCAGAGTTCCCAGCTTTCCAAAAGCACTGAAGCTTCAAAAGTTGAGACTGTTTATCTGCAGGAAGATTCTCAGGAGTGAGCCAAGGTGCCATCAGCATCTTTAGCATGAGGAGTCCTACCTTAGATTAAGCAAACATTCATGCTCTAGAGAGTTTATTTTACTGAATCACTATTTTTTTGATGCCACTCTAATATGTAGGAGTTGTTGCAGTGACAGATACACACTTTATATATGCTGCTAGAAGACAATCCTTAGAGAATGGAAAATAGTTGCCTTGTATTGATCTTTGAGACCTCTTCTAACCTTAACCTTATTTTTGCTGTGATAAGATATTTCATGTAGACCTCTATTTTTGCCAAGCCAGGTATTACTAGCTGTGATTCCTCGTGGATTAACTAGCGCTTGTAAGGTTTGAGCTGAGCTAACCAAGGTAAAGATGTAAGCAAGTCAGAGTCCACAGATGTAATTCCTGAGGAACACAGAGCAGCACAAAGTTGGGCAGAATCACAAGCTCTTTGTTTAGCAAGATGACCAGCTCAGACCTGCAAACTTGACTGTTAATTGGGCAGATACTGGGGAGCTACTGTGCTCTTTGTTAGTGAGTATGAATGCTCACTTCTTTAAACTGTGTGAAGGCATGCTAGGGCTGTGAGTCTGTTTTCATTATGAAACGCTGATTGTTAGTTTTTATTTTGAAATGCTTTGAAGACCTTTCAATTGTGGTAATGATGTAATTTAAAAAAAAAAATAAATCTCTCAAACTCTTTATTATCAGGAAGCTAATTACATATCTTTAGAAGAAACAGGAAAGCAACAAAACAAAAAACCTGCTTGATCTGTATTAGACAAACATTCTACTATCAGGCATAGATAGCCAGATAAATGTATTAAACAAGACACTGGAGACCTTGCAGGTCATCTGTTTTTATAAAAAATCTGGCTTTAGGTACATTAGTCCCTTGTCATTACTTTTTCATGTAAGCACTTATTTCATTGCTACCTTGGTGTTATATTTTGTAGATGATAATTCCAGAAGGGGCTGCTGTGTTCATATAATCTGAAATGAGACATAAACTAAAGGATAGGCTTTCACAAATTAATTGCTGTTTGAAATAGACCATATATTTAAAAAACAACCAACCAACCAAACAACCTAGTCTTGGCTTAAGTATTTCTCTAAATGAGATACACACTAGACTCCTGCTAGATAGTTCTGATGGTTAATTATTGCCACTGTTTAAAAATGTGTGATTCATGGTAAGTGTACCTTTTGGTGGGCTAGAGTTGAAATACAATTTTATTCTGGAAAGAAGAACTTCCTCCTATAGAGGACGTTCTGTTATCATTAATGCAATGTACACCATCACCTTTTCTTCAGCTTTTTCCACTCTTGCCGTCATTCCTGTGGCTTTTCTCTGAACCCTCCAGTATTTCAGTATCCCTTGGGAATTATGGATGCCAGAACTGCATATGCTTTTCCAAGCATGATTTACATCTGTTTCAGATGCAGAGTTAATGATGTGCTTGAGGGGGCAGAAAAAGGGTGCTTTCAGCAGCTCCCCCACGGGCCACGCTGGGCTGCTGAAGGAAGTGGAGCAACCTTAGCACCACCTTTCCTGCTCTTTCTTCTCATGACTCCCATCCACCCTTTTCACCACATTCAGTGTTTTCCTCTATATGCTCAGGGTTACTGTAGCCCTTTCATCACAGCATTTGGAATTTAATGATTATCTACCATAAGCTCAAATGTTTTTCAGTGTCACAAAGTCCAGAATAGCAGCCTTGAGAATGATCTTCATTCTTTGATTCCACATTTATGCTATCAAAGGCAGTTTTTATTACTTTTACCTTGCTCTTATCCTCCTGAAAAATGTCTTGGTAAAAGTTACCTATTATTTTCACTTTCTTCCCTCAGCATGCCAAATAAAAATATATTAATAATGATATTGTTTTCTTGCCAGTTATTGACAAAAGCTTTAAGTAACACTAGAAAACAATGATCCAAGACTCTTGCTGTGCCTTGCATTATAAACACATTTGTAGAAATGCAAATCTCTATTTGCAATTACATTTCACATTAGTTAAAGTTTAATATGTGCCATGTTGAATTTGTATTATTCTAGTTTCTCAAAGTGGAACTTTTGCCAGAAGGATTAATGCAATCTCTTTGTATGTATAAATTGGAAAATATCCAGGAGTAGAAGTTCTATTACTTGTATTATGTTCCTAGCTATGTTGTTGGGAATGGGTTAGGAGATAGTCTATGCGGGTGTGAATTGGAGAGTAGTGATCTATGAAAATGTGTGAGAACTGCTGGTTGTAGAATACTTGTTTTGAACACATGTTCTTAAAGTTGGTAAAATGAATTTTTACACCAATATGCTCAAAAAATTTTACTATTTTATTCCCACATTATTTATCTTATACAGAACTGGGGCAAGGTGAATCTTCTGCCTTTCTTTTCTTCCTTTTTTCTTCTCATTTTATGATGTCCTCATTTTACTTTCTTGTCTTTTCCTTTTATTATTATTGTGACAAGAAAAATACACAAGACTGACATTGTTACAGATTGCAGTCTTGTTAAAATTGCCATGTTAACTAGCAGTCCAGGTAGGGAAAAACCATTCAAGCTGTCAGATACTCTCAAATGAGCGAAATAAAAGCTGTTGATGTGTATATAGAATCATCATTACTCCTTCGTCTCATAATACCATCTTTTGCAGGCTCTGAATTGATTTCATTCAAGACAATTGTATTTTTGATTTATTCCCAGTGGTAGTGTCTGAGAAATTCTCTGCTATTTACATATGAGAGTTTTATGGAGATGACTAATTTTCACTGATAACAAAGTTTTTGTATTAATTATCTCTAAAGGAAGTGTTTAATATTGGGTTTCTTCATTAAATTGATATTGGTATAGCACAAAATTCAGTTGTTGTAGATACAGAAGTTCTGAGTCTGAGAAGCACAGAACAGTTTGTGTTGGAAGATGTTTCAAGGTCTCCAGTCTGAGTCCCTCCTCAGAGCAGGGCCAGCCTCAATGTTAGATAGGATTGCTCTGATCCTTATCCAGTCATTTTTCCTTGTATCTCATGTTGCAATTTATGTCCATTGTACCTAATGCTCTTTCTGTGCTTCTCTGAGAAGATTGTGACTTTATTTTCTCTGCAACCCACACATTAGGTAGTCAGAGACAGCAATAAGATCCCTTCTTTGCCCTCTCTGTAAGATGATGTAAGTTATAGGTGTGTTATTATGTGGTAAAATGTGAGTTCAATGAATTTACAGAAGACATTAAGATCAGTCCCAGGAACTCAGTGCAATTCAGTGCATTCTCCTTGAAAGTCCCTCAAGCCCCAGAGATTTTAAAATAATGAAAATTATTATAAATCTTAAGGTAATTATTTTAAATTATAAGTTGTGTAATATAAATACAAGATAGTTCATTTTGGTGTTTATCCAGCTGTTAGGCCTTTAGAGCTCAGTATTTATATCTGCCTTCTTGAAAAGAAAAAAATTACTTAAATGGCATCTGGATAGTCTCCTTAAGACAGAATGAGATGTGGCTTTTGTAGACACTAATTGTAATCATCATAAAAGAAAAATGTGTGAATGGTATTTTCTGAGATAAATGTAGTTTTAAATTTTTATCCTGTCAGATCTTAATTTTTTTCCCTTTTGGAGTTCCTGTCCCAGGGAGTGCTTTCTTTCAAGACCACAGATTGCTTATTATGCCTGCAGAGTTAAATTGACATGTAGTTCTAGAAAGTGATCTGATCAGATGTTTCTTTCAAAGAAACAGGGGGGAAATTTGTAACTCTTACCTCAGAGGGGACTTTGTACTACTTGTAGTTGCAAGCTACATCCATTGTGCAGAGCACAGCATATGAAGGACCTTTTCAATTTAATCTTTCTTTTAAACTGATACCTTTCCTGTATAGCTTAATCATTATCCTTATTAAAATCGGGGGGACGTTCACCTTTCTGGCATATGATTATTTTAAATATACACTCCTGTATTTCAAATTTGTCAGTGCTTGTGTGTACACACTAGAGGTTGGGAAGAACAAAGATGAAGTACATCTCTTCACTGGCAGCATGGATAAAAAAAGGGGAAATGGTGCAGATCAGCATTTAAACTGAAACGTAAGGGTGGAGGCTTTACAATTTGTTTTATTGTTACTGTTACACTTTGCAGAGTTGGTGGTGAGGTGTCAGTGGAGGAAATATTCATAACATGTATATTCAAAAGGGTTAAAGGAAACTTCTTGGCTCTTCATTCTCACTGGGGATGTATTCTTGCAACTTTCATTAACATAAGCATGGTGTAACTGTATGCTGCCTCCATGCTGAAGTAAGGGCATTCGGTGGCATTCTTTGAAGTGCTTGTGTCAGCTCGTCAGTGAGCATACAACAAAAGATATGTGTTCTGCCCTAAGTAACAGGTATATCAACACTCTTGTGGTGGAGTCCCATGTGCATCAGTAAGAACAGATTTTTCTTTAGCTGTTGTCTTCGCTTTAGGAGTTAGAAAAAGCAACAAGCTATTTAATTCACATCATACCTGTGTTAACTACTGTAAGCTGATAATGCATTTTCTGTGAAATTATTGCACTGTAGATTTGGGGTTTTTTTTTTGTTTGTTTGTTGTTGTGGCCCTTGTTTGTTTTGAGTTTTGGATTTTTTCTGCTTGTTTGTGTTTTGTTTTGCTTTTTTCCTAGACTAATAACACTTCATTTATATTCTATAGGTGTTAACCACAGAACTTCGTTTATTTTGAAAATCCTTTTTAAACGCTGTAGTCATCTGTGGTAAGGCTAGTGATGGTACAAAAATCAATTGCAGCTGAATTATTTTAAAAGTAATCAATTCATTTCGCCATTCTAACTAGAAGAAGGATCCTGAGGAGCTGGAAAAATTACACTAGTCTGATATGCTTGGATCTTGCCTTTGTTTCATTGTAAAGACTGATATTCATCTCTTTATGTGCACTTCCTTTGGAACTTGGAGTCCATATAAATAAGGGATACATAAAAAACATATTGAACATGGTTATAATTACCCTGTTCTTTTGACAATCCTTTGGTCAAAGACCTTATCTGGTCTTATTTTGGCTCTTATGTGCTATCTACCTTGTTAATTATTTTGGCTTGACCAATGTCTCAAATTATGTGTTGAAGTGAGTTTGGAAGAGAAGCGTTCAGTAACATTTCAGTCTTTGGTTTTCATGCATAATAAATATTATTCTATCCAACATTTTATTCCACTAATCTTTTAAATAAAATTAATTTTACTTATTTTATACTAACTGCTGATGTATACAGTAATTTACAAAAAGTGAGAGGATACAAGTTTTATGTGCTGGACTCCAAGTTTTGCAAATACACTTGGAACATTACAGCGGTCTTCTAACATCTTGGTAATACAGACTTAGGGCTGACAGGAACCTTTTATATTTTCAGGATGTTATTACCTGATGTATAAGCACATCATAGAATCATAGAATATCTGGGCTGGAAGGGACCTCCAAAGGTCATCTAGTCCAACCCCCCCTGCTACAAGCAGGGACATCTCCAACTAGATCAAGCTACTCAAAGCTTCATCCAGCCTGATCTTGAATGTCTCCTCCAGGGATGGGGCCTCCATCACCTCTCTGGGCATCCTATTCCAGTGGTCTGTCACCCTCATACTGAAGAACTTTTTCCTAATGTCTAGCCCAAATCTCCCCTTTTCTAGCTTAAAGCCATTACCCCTCGTCCTGTCACTCCAAACCCTTGTGAGTAGTCCCTCCCCTGCTCTCCTGTGGGCCCCTCTCAGGTACTGGAAGGTCGCTATAAGGTCCCTCCGGAGCCTCCTCTTCTCCAGGCTGAACAAAATGTTTTCATAAACTCATACATCAGTATTAAAAAGCTGATTTCCTCACTATTTGAACATAAAACATTTTCACAAAGCTCCTTTATTTCCACGAATGTAGTAATTCAGTTTATACATATTTGTTTTGTGTGGCTATTTTCTATGACATCAGTAGCTTTTCATTCTTCTTGGTGTTTATCCCCTTTTGTGTATTTATACACAGCAATCATATTCCCTATCAGCCTATCATTCCCTATTAGCCTTACCCAGCTAAGCAAGCTCAATTTTTTGCCTTTGATAAGATTAATTTTCTTTTCCCCTCCTAGCCACCCTAATGGTTCTTCACCCTCAGTTTAAATCCATCTTTGAATAGAGTGACAGTGCACAGTGTACATTAGTCTGTCAAGACATCATTTTGCAGTTAGAAGATTAAATTGTGTAATACCATTGTTATCATTACAATTTTTGTTATTTCGTGAAGATGCCTCATATTACATTGGTGTTTCTCTGTGTTCAGATGGTGTGGTTTGAGGAAGTCGCTCATTCTACACCTGTTGTTGTAACGAGTGGTAAAAGCCAGGACCTCTAATTTAAAAAGAAGAAAAATAGGAAAAAAAAAAGTTAGCACACACCCTCCCCCCATCCCACAAAATAATAAGCTGTTTTTATTTTCTCATTTGAGGTGACAAGTTCAAATTATATTCTAGTATGACAGATCTTTTAAAGCAATCAGTGAAAATACTTTGTAATTGCAATGGACAGACACCTTATCATACAAGTAGCAGTGTGAATTTATACTCCTGAATTTACAAATACTCAGACCACAGTTTCACCTATGGGATGCTTTCACGTAGTTTATCATTCACAGTGATAAACTGCATGATACTGTGATATTAAACCATCAGTTTATGTTCAAATCCACCTACTTGCTCTTTCCATTAGTGTGAATCCTGAGTTACTGGGGTTGCACTCACATGAATGAATTGCTTTTTCTGTGAACTTTTATGAAATACCCTATTGCTTAAATTCCAGCATATTTTTTAAACTGATTTTCCTGTTATTTACACATTACTTTTGTTTAACCTCATTCTGTATGGTGAAATCAAGCAAGTTATGGAGGAAGGAATATTTTTGTTTTGGTATTTTCAATTTAAATTCATAAATATACAAGATGCAGTAGTAACAATTTACTAACAATATGATAGCAGGTGTCCTAAGGTTAATTTTGTTTTCTGTAGGAAGAAGTTTAATGGTAAATTGTACATCATTGCAATAACATTTCTAGAGTTTGTAGAGGGTAAGAGACTCATTTTTTGTTAATGATATGTAATATTAATGAGAGTTTTAAAGGCTTTTTAAACTTACAGTGTAGTAAAAGCAAGTTGTTATTTAAATGATCATACTAAAAATATTATACTTATAAAATTCTATTGCTAAGCTGACACTTTTTGTGTTAATATTGTTCAAACAGTAACTTGGGGTACAAAGAGAACAAAATGAAAATGAATACAAAGACATAAACCAGGATTAGCTACCTTGAAGAACAGTGTTTTAAGTGAAACTTGAAAAGCAGTCCTTTTGCTTTCCTCAGCTTTTTCTGTTTTCAAGTTGAGCGTTCAGAGGCTAGTAAAAATTGCAAAGCGGTCCAGGAAAAGGATGATTGGATGAAGGACTGAAATAATTTAGCTTGTTAATCCCATGAAAGAAAGATTTAAAGGGTGATACTGTGGTCAAGCGACTAAAGATGTCTGACTAATGGTGGGGGAAGGAGATGGAGAAAGAGGGCTAGAGGAAGAAATGGGCCTAAATATCAGTAAAAGGTATTTAGTTTAGACATGCTAAAAGGAAAGATGGCACAGGTAGTTTCTGAAATCTCTAAAATGAAGAGGTTTTAAAAAGAAATTGTATAACCATCTATTTGGATCGGTTTGATTCCCCTTTGGGGAAGCAGACATGTTCCATCTGCTGTACTTGCTGCACTTTTATTACATTTTCTGTTATGTAATTTTCGTTTTTCGATATTCCATGTTTTTTTCATTTCTGATGTGAATAATCTGTAACAACAAAAGTGAAGTGACTCCATTGGTGTCATCTTGATAAAGGAATGAAATCATCCTTCCCATGGTATGACAAGCAGGTGCCTTAGTAGTCATTCTTTGGAATTGTAGAAGGAAAATGGTAGTGGGGAGTAGAGTTTCCAATTATCTCTGAAGTTGTTAAGAAGCATCAATAATTCAAAATTTTTTTTAAAAAAAATGTTTCATGGAACTAAACAGTGATTATCAGAGTGCAGTTAATGGGCTTCAGAAAAGGAGGATTAAACCGGTCCAGTTTTAAGCTTTGTAAGTTTTGTGTGAACATTTTAAAAACAAGTGAAATTGGTGTTTAACCAATTGACTCTTCCTTCGTTACCAGATTGTTGACACTTCAAGTCCTTTGCTCCACAGGAAACGATAATACCGTTGGTCTAGTACAAGATCTTTAATTGAATTGACTATTTTGCTCTGCTGTACAGGGAATTGATAAATTGCTACAACCCTCTGTTTGGGAAGTTGCTGAAATGTTTTGTCTTTGGTTTAGGAGTATTCACAATTCTTTAAAGACAACACCAAATTTGTTTTGACTAATAATATCATTGCAGCCTTAGTCCTTTGAAATATTTTAGGAAGCAATCAGTATTTCCTGCCAATTGTT
Organism: Merops nubicus; assembly: GCF_000691845.1. Taxonomy (NCBI): domain Eukaryota; kingdom Metazoa; phylum Chordata; class Aves; order Coraciiformes; family Meropidae; genus Merops; species Merops nubicus. The sequence continues at coordinate 121,173 of NW_008587516.1, forward strand.
TCTGGTTTAATCATGTAGGTAAAATAAACTTTCATGTTCAGTATGCCACTCTAGGTAGAATATAACTGATTGGTTTGAAGTTTCAATAGCAAGGTTGTTTCCTTGACCCGAGCACATTGTTAAGCAGAATGTTTTTCTTGACCTCAGAAGCTGAACATTAATATTGTTTCTGTAAAAGGCAGAGATAATTTGAATGACATTTTATTATTAAGCAGGTTAACTGAAGTTCACAAAGTTATTATTTAATCAAGAAAATATGAGATGAAACTCTTCTTTCCCACCCTTTTTTTTTTTTCCTCCAACCAAATGAATATTTTTATTGATAACTGCTGGTGTCCTGCCCCTTTCTTCATGCATACATTTCCCACTTCTAAAATTCTATAAGTCACAGATCATAGCTAAGTAGGATTTTTTGAGTCATCTAGATGTTTGGATGCTCGTCTTCTGAGAGTTCGCGGCATCTGGGTACTACTGATGACTTTAGAAATATCAGTTATTGTTTATCTTTGATTTTATTTCATATCCTGTTATGAATAGGCTCTTTCCTGTTATTGTGAAGGAATGGAGGAAATTAAAAGGATTATATTGCCTGAAGACGTTCATTGGGGAAGTAAGGGTGGCTCCACATACTAATCAAGCATAAGGAATAGGTCATTCTGAAGTGGCACTCTTTTATTCTTCAAGTGCATTAAAGAGGGTGGGGTGGGGTGAAAGCAGAAGAGAAAATACATATGTAGTATCTACTTGAGAGGAGTAGTTGCAGACGATTCATTTTTGAGTTTTGTATCCTTCCCTTAAATCATTCTGTTCTGTGTTGTGGAGAGATTACCCATTTATGGACTCACACAATAGCCCCACCATAATTTGCTTCACAGAATCACCATTAGTTTTGGAGAGCTTTGTGGATTTGTGTCCTCTGCAACTGAGTCCATGGCTGGGTATATTGGGTGATTTATTGTCAGACCACAACATTTACATAGAAACCTATGATTTTTTTAATCTACTGTAATCCCATTATGTCAAGAATATATCTGTTGTAAGTCAAAAATGTATCCAAGTCAACATGAAAACATGATTTAGTATGTGCTGGAAAGAAGTCTGCTATCAAAGAAGAGAGAGCTGTGTTATGCTGCTGATAAAGAAAGAGCTTTCACTCCTTTTCTCAGTTTCTCCTGGTACTTTTTGTTCTGGTGGTGGTTCCCCCCACCCCAGTTACGATGTCGGTGCAGGTACACTTTGCTCTGTCTTTGTGTGAAGCAAACATGCTTTCCATGAATGTTAAAATGGATATTGGATCTGAGGAAAAGCTTAAATGAACCTTGTTTTACCCGAGACAGACTACAGTTGTCACTAACATAAAAAGAAAAGTACATTGTTATGCTGTTGTTGTGAAGTTTGTGGCATGCTTTTAAACTTGATTTGTTTGACATTTTTCATTATTAGAATTCAGTTAGGAAATGCACTAGACATGAATTTTTATATCTTCCGTTTGAAACCGTGAAACACTCATGTGACCTTTGGCAGATGCATTGTGTTATGTATTCCCTGGAAGGATGTCCATTTTATTTATATATTTTTAACAGTTGTATTGCCCTTGTGCTTTTTTAAGGCCTCAGACATTTCTGGGAGTTAACTGCCAAATATCCCACGGCTGTAAGCAATAATATTTGATTAACCCCTGACCGAAGGTAACTCTGTCCACCAGGATATACATAAGCTTAGTTAAACTATTTCTTTTAAGTAAAAATTCCAGAAGTCTGAGAAGATGCTCAGCAAACGCTTATTAATCAGATAAACATAACTTTTTTCTTTACCCTCCTATCAGTGAAATAAAATAGCCCAAAAGTTAATCAAAATTGCTACTAGGATTTCAAGGCATGACTCCATTAGCTTAATGTACTTTGCATTACTCATGCAAGATGTGAGTTTGCCATTTATTTTCATAAGCTGTATTAGTTCCTTGAAGGTTTTTCTGCTTTTCCTTCAAGTAATATTGAAGCTCAGCTTTTGGTCATCATGTCAAAATCAGGTAAGTGTTCTGTATGGTTTTACTTTAGTTCTGTGTGTTTTGTTAGTTAAGGGCACACTTTGGTCTCCGTATGAAAGGTTCTGAAGGATGCCAAATTATAGCAACTAATGGGTTATTTATCGTGAGCTAAAATGTTCCTTAGATATCCTCCATGCTTGTGTGTATGCTGAATGACCATGTTTCAGGAGGTGTGCTAGAAGTACTTCCTGTGTCTTTCTCATGGAGGTGAGCATCCATCTCTTACTAAAAGAGATTAATCTTCATTTCATTCATCACGTGCATAAAGGAGAAGATTAAATGAGTCTATGGAATGTTACTTGGTTAAACAATGTGTGATATATTTTTAATTATCTTCTTGGGTTTATAGTTTTTGCAACTGAAGGAAAAACATGGAAATATAAAAAAGTATTATGAAGATTGACATGAAGTATTATGATTTGATTGCAGTTTTTAAATCAAATATTTTAGAAATCAATTGCATTTTAACTATTAAATTATATAAATGTGGGATTAAATTTTTGAGGTTAGTAAAACTGCAGCTTTGGAGAAAGTGCTTGATAAACTAGGAGCATGGTGTTTGTACCAAATATTACTTTCAGACAAAACATTCTTCTTATGTCCTTGTCTACTTTGATTTTCTTGTGTGTTGACAGTATTGCTGCCTGACGGTGTAAACTCTTGCTCTGTCTCACCCTTCTTTCTGCTCAGATAGCTGGGATAAAATGCATATAAAATACCCTCTGAAGAGTTTTCAACTGGACCAAATTTCTTTGAGATCAAGAACATAGATAATATTTTTATATAACTGTGGGAGGTATATTACAAAAAAAAAACCCCAAAATCTTAGGATTTTAAGTGTAATTAGAGCTGTAATTTTATTACTATTTCAGATACTTGAAGTGTAAAGACATTTGTATCATTGAGTTTGATCTTGCAAAGTAGTCAGTGATCTGTTGGCACCTCATAGTCATCAAGGAAATTTTCAAAGCTGTTTAACCAATTTAAATTCTGTGTTCTGATTCCAGATTTCTCTAATAATAGGGCCCCATATTTCTGTATGCACTATTTCCCCCAGTGAGGCATTCTATTATTCAGAAGCAGAAATAACAAGAGGATTTTCTGTCTTCTTCAGTCATTTTGTCTTCCAAAATGAAAGTCTCTTTAATCTTCTGGGCAGAAGTTGGTAGAAGTTTAGTGTAAAAAAATACCCTCTTTGATTGTATTGTTTTCCTTTGAATAGTCCTTTGTCTCTAAAACTAAAATATTAGTAATTGTTCTGGTTTAAGCATCATTATACTGCTTGTAGTTACGTATTTACTTTTTCTAATCTGATAGTTATTATATGCTAAACTGTTATGAAGAAATCAAGTCATGTTTGTGTGCCTGCTAGGAGGGTAGGCTTTTTTCCTGTTCCTAGTTATCTGTGGTCTGAAACTATTTTATCTCATAACAGCTGTCTTTATTGTTTTCCTGCTGTCAAATAAGCCTTTTTCTGTTCTCATTTCTCACTTACTTTCCCTCCATTCTCCTTAAAAAGTTCCCCTTTCACACAAGCAACTGGTGTTAAACGTGGACACTTATTAGTGTTATTCTATTAATAAGAATAATTGTCATAATAATAATTGATACAGTGCCAGTCCTGAATCTAAAACTCATTGTGGTGGGCTGTGTAACCAGACAACAAAAGGAAATTATTTCCTTATTCTCAGGTATTTTCTATGTCAGGAATCCAAATGCCTTTCCCCAGCTGCTGACCTGGGTGGTGACTCTCAAGTCAGCAGTGTTGCTCTTCATGGTGGTAGCAGGTACATCATTGACAGTAGCTGTGTGACAGCATCTTCTGTTTTGGCTTCTCTTGAAATTTCATTGGATCCCAGGTTTTTCCAATTTCTGCACCTTAACTTCTGAAGAGCTTGTGTAATCATCCTCTTTAAATTTATGTAGAAGCCCTTTCTTTTAAGAAACGTGGAATGCAAACCTTCTTAATAAGCTTTAAAAAACATTGCTCAATTTTTGTAGAAAATTTAGCTTAAGAATTATTCAGAGGTGATCTTTTTTTAGTTTAGGGTGATTTTTTCATGTCTCTTTCGTACCTTCTTTTCAAACCCCTGTCATTAACTCAGTGTTTGTGTCTCAGTAAAAACAAATTCTTCCTGTGTTTGGGGGCTGTGATGAATAGCCTGAATATTGCATGTTGATTGCTCAGGAATTGCTTTAGATAAGACCTCCTTATTTTTGCTTTGTGATCAGCTGAAGATATATTATCTTTTATAAAGAAATTAGTGTAGTTAATAGGGAAAAAAAAAAAAAAAGAAATTGCTGTTACTTTTATTCTCCCAGGAAGAAGGATAGGAAGGGTTTGTTGAGTTAGGAAAAATAAACCATATGGATTATAAAGCTTCCAGGATATTCTGAGGCATTTTCAGAAGATGCTTTATTTTTTTCCAGCATTCTTTAAGACATGAGTGCCAGAAAAATTAGATTCATATGATATTAAAACTTAGTTTCAGGTTTAACACTATTTTTCCTCATCACACAACCGTAACAATTTCCTGAAAAGCAGCATCAGTTTTCTGAAGCAGGAATTTACTAATCCTTCTTTCACCAGAAGAAGTTACAAAACAGAATTTACCTTTAAGCCTGAAACTAATTTTTCACGAGTACTGCATCAATATTCAAATAAAGTTGTTTAACAATATTAACTCAATTTTATTTAATAACTTCCCTTTGCCTATTGTGCTAGAAATAAAATATGCCAGGGAATTGGTGATAGGCATAAGAAGATACTAAACTGGGAAGAGATAAACTGAATGAGATACAGATATCTAAAGCTGGATGTGGGCTGATGGGCACATTTCCCTGATGCCATTTACTTTTTTTTTTTTTTTAACTTATCTATATTAAAAAAATATATATGGAATATATATGTATTTTCCTAGACATAATTATTTTTTACACATTTCTGTATTCATTTCCATATACAAGTCAGAACTATTTCAGTGTCAGAACTGTACATTGTCCTCTTTGTCCTGAAGTTAAATGCAAATTTGTTCCTTTAGGCTATTCCTTGTGGTACACTTTGCTAGTGAAATCATCATCTGTGGAATGATGTCTTTGGTTTTAATGTATTCATTTGGATGATGGTGTGTCCTGTTTGCCACTGACACAAAACTAGGAGTGGTTGATATATCAGGGCTGTGTTGTGCTGCCTTCCAGTACGACCTGGAGAGGCTTGAGAAATGGGCTGACAGAAACCTCATGAACTTCAACAAAGGGATGTGCAAAGTACTGCACCTGGAGAGGAACAACCCCGTGCACCAGTACATGCTGGGGGGCTGCCCAGCTGGACAGCAGCTTTGCAGCAAAGGCCCTGGGGTTTCTGTTGGACACCAAGCTGACCATGGGCCAGCAATGTGCTCTAGTGACAAGGAAGGTGAATGGTGTCCTGGGCTGAATTAGGTAGTGTGTTGCCAGCTTGTCAAGGGTGATGATCCTTCCACTCTAATCAGTACTGGTGAGGCCACATCTGGAGAACTGTGTCCAGTGCTGGGCTCCCCAGTACCTGAGCTACAGGAGAGAGTCAAGCAGAGGGTCTCTGAGATGGCGAGGGGAGCATTTCTCTGTGAGGGAAGGCTCAGGGAGCTGGGGCTGTTCAGCCTGGAGAGAAGAAGGTCAAGGGGGATCTCATTGATGTATATAACTACCTGAAGGGGGGGCTGCAAAGACAGAGCCAGGTTCTCTTCACTGGTAACCAGTGACAGGAATAGAGGCAGTGGATACAAACTGACACATGAGAGGTTCTGTCTGAACATTTGGAACTTTTTTTTCCTGTGGCAGCTGAGCATTGGTGCCTGCTGCCCAGGGAGGTTGTAGTCTCCCACTTTGGAGATGCTCAAAACATGTCTGGACAGGGTCCTGGGCAACATGCTGTATGTTGCTATATATATGGTCCTGCTTGAGCAGGGAAGGTTGGACAATTGTAGAGGTCCCTTCCAACCACAACCACTCTGTGAAACCCTGATATATACAAAAAGATTTGAGCAGTAAAATTTGAATACAGTAAAAAAGTTAACAGGAGATGCACAGATTTCGTCCTGCCATATTTCCACTAAACCATCCAGCTATCTTACTCTCTTCTCCAATAACAATGGAGTAGTAAGAAGGAAAAAGGAATCATCCCATTACAGCCTCTTTAACTGCCCTTACACCTTTGCTGCTTTTCTAATAAAATACTTCATTTTTTTTTTTTAAATATATTTCAACAAGTAAAGCAGCCATTTTCAAGTGCTACAGATATATTGCTGACAAACGTATCATTGCTAGAGGGCAAAATACTTTGTCAAACAGTGAGCAAAACAACAAAATAAATTATATCCCTATGCATCAAATGTTTAATACACTTAGTGTAGAAACCGAAAAAACCTTTAAATTGTACAATGTGGATTTGTGTAGATACGTGCTGTGATTATTTTGTATCCCAGAGGCAGAGCCGTTTATCATGTATCTTGAATGTTATCATGGCAGTCTTAAATTTTTTAATTATTGCAAAAATACAATTCTAACCAAATTGACAGATTAAATATTTTAATTGCCCTTTTAGTTTATAGCATAAATGCATCTATGTAAATAGCGAATGATAGTTGCCAATGGGTTTATCCTGATCTTTAATACACTGTTATTATTTGTGAAAATGTTAGACACAGTTTGTCATAGCTTAGTTTTCATTGATCACCTGTCTTGAAGTAAATACCAGTAAGTGCAATATTGTGGGGAAAAAAAACCCAACTGACAGTTTGGTGTATGTCCATATGGTTCTTTAAAGTGTCCTTTCATTATACATTCATGTGGTAGTATTACATGATCTCAAAAGTGGAAGATCACAGAACACTGTATGGTCACTCTGAGTAGCTCCCTGGAGAACTCCAAGTTCAAGCACATTCCTATTGTCCAGTAGGAGGGCTGGTATCATGGATCTGGGAGGAACAAGAGGCTCTTTCATTTTCTCTGGATACCCAGAAGGCCCTCTGGCAAGCAGCAAGCCTGGGAGGGACGACTTGATTGCAGAGGGTTCCCAAGGGGGTGGTTTCAGCAGCAAACCTTTGAGAAGACAATCTCTTAAAATTCTTGTTGTCTGTTTCTGACTAGGCACAGCTAGGTTGTTCCTGTCCACTTCCTTCAAACCATTTTTGGAAAATAACTGGTTAGCAAAAAAAGCTAGTCACAAATAAAAACATCTATTCTGATTAAACTAGAAGCTGCATCTTGTGCAAATACTATTAAATAGTTCACATTACTACAAATGAGCAAAATGATTATGTACCATGACATTAAACCTATGCTTATGCTATTATTGTTCAGTGACATTACAGTTGCTGTGACTGGCATCCAAGATGTGTGTTGTGTTGGTGTTTTCAAGCAGATTAAGTATGAAAACTCTGGTTATAAGTTGGGCTATGCATTTTAATACTTACAGATTTATAAAAAATTGTGTCTGTGAGAGGTGATTTGGTCAGTATTCTGCAGTCTATGCAGACGTATAGTGTACCAGCATATCATAGTACCTAATGGTACTATTGCAGGATAAGGAGTGCAACACTTTTTTTTCAGAGATTCTTGAATAGATCTGCTTAGAGCTGTAGTCAGGGTGACCAAGTGCTGGAATGGGCTGCCCAGGGAAGTGGTTGAATCACCATTCCTGGACGTGTTTAGAAGTCATGTAGATATGGTGCTTAGGGACACGGTTTAGAAGTGGACTTGGTAAAGTCAGGTTAATAGCTGGACTCAATCTTGAAGGTCTTTTCCAACCTAAGTGATTCTATGATAATGATTCTGTGATTCTATGAAACAGTGTTTTGTGTTCAGTTTTATGAGTAAACTAAAGAATAGAGAGCAAGGGTATTTATATTGCAACACAAATTTACTTTCCTTCTCAAGACAGTGCATACTAGTGAGATCCATTCTTTTCTTTTTTTGAATTCTCAGCAGCAAAGAATATAAGTTGTTCATGCTTTCTATGACAAGACCTCCAGACTATAAAGGCAGCAAACATCATTGCAACAGCCAGGTGTTTATAGAGTACTAAAGGAAACAAGGAGATCAGCTGAGATGCTCAGCTACAGATGAAAAGCTTTTTGCTCTTCATCCTGTTCTGCTCTAACTACAGTGGATCATTATTAAGTGTTTGAATTAACTTAGTTCTTTAATCATTTTTCAGCCAAAAGTGAGCATCTGAAAACTTGTCTAAGTAAGATGAATGTGAATATTTGCCGATTGTTCTAAAAGATAAATTTAGAGCTGAGAGCAATTTTTGTTTATTGATCATTGTACGAAAAAAGGTTTTGAAAAATCTTTTGTAAGGTAATCTTGCCAGGAGGGAGGCCAGAAAAACTGGGTTGTGAATTTGGACCACTGGGGTACTTTATTTCAAAAATCTCCTTTTTTTTTCTAATAATTTGAAAGATTATTCTTCTTTTACATTTTTCTTCTGATAGAAAGGTAGAATGCATTGAATATTTTGTTTGAATTAATTTTGAAAGTATGTCTTATATCCATGTGATAAAAAACCCCTAAATTTCAAACATTTGTATACTACATTTTTGAAGATCAGTGTTTGTGGCCTGTTGCATAAAATATAAGTGCATTTGTAGCTCATTTTGTTTGCAAAGGAAGATATTTTTTCAGCATGCTAGAAAACTATGCTGTAGAGTTAATTGACATGGGTTTCAGATTTAGTTTTATTAACACTTGTTTTTATGGTTCCTAATATAATTTGTTTCTGTTTTTGAAAGAAAAAAAAACAACAACAAAAAAAACCCCAAAAAAACGAAACCAAACCCCAAATCAAGCCAACAAACTATTGTAGCTTAAACAGTAGAAACTTGAGAAACTTAAATAATTTATATTCTTATGCAATAGTCTACTAATCAACATTTATATATCACAGCTAAAATTGAATTAAATTAGATTGAAACTAAATTACAAGGTTCTGAGTAAATTGGATTTGGTAATTTACTATTGAGTGAATCTTCAACTGATGTCATAACTTAGATTTGCTTCTTATGTGAGAATGATGCCAAGAATTATTCTTCCCTTTGCAGTTTCGGTTTGTGAGCATGAAGAGAAATGTACTTTTGCTAATGATCATGCTTGAAGTACAAAGGTAGTAGCTGACCAGATGTTAATTATGAGTGAGTTCAGGTGCCATTACAGGTCTTTCAACTCATCTTTTCTTGAACTTGAGAGACAAAGTTGGGACCCATTGACTTTCAGTAATGCTCAGAGAGGTGTGTTATGTTTTTTGTACATAAACCAGACAAGATTCTAGATGCAGGAGAAATGCTGCAGATGTCATATTTAGCTGTACTTATAATCATTGATTGTATATGCATTAAACTCTGTCTTGTGAGCTTTACGGAATTTTTAGTTTTAGACTGCTGACCTGTTTATGATTTATCATCCTAAAATCTGACAGCTGGCTTACTTGCAGAATGTGAGGGTTAAAATAAACATTTTTTTCCATTTTAGTTAACCTTCAAAATATATATTTCATTTTTTGGAATATTAGGAAGGGATGGTTTGACATTACTTCCTACTCTTAGATATAAATCATGAGACTGTTTTATTACATAATAGTGTGGCTTGCATAAATGCACTCTATTTATGAAAACTTTTACATATTTAGGGAAATTCCATAATATGCCATATTACTGTGAGTTGTTCTTCCCAGCTAGAACAACGGCCTTGGGCATGAAGCCACACAGTTGGGCAAAATAATGGCATCGTTTTGTAGCTTGATAATGGCACCATTAGCACAGGATATTATCATATCACCTTTTTATGGATACTTACATTTTAAACCAACCTCTGTTATATGACATATAAGTGCAGCATTGGAACAGACTTTAAAAAATAAAAGTGTAATTTCTCTTTCAACAAGTTAAATATTGTAACATTTATGTAGCTATTATCTTTATACTTTGTAAAACGGTGAGCTTCTCCTTTAGACATTAAATTGAAAAATACATATAAACCCAACAATTTGGCGTCTGTAATATGAGGCTTTTCTTGACCCTTTGAGTGTGACTTTTACTCCCAAACAGATGGATGAAATGTCTGCTCTTGGCCAGTCTGATGCAGTTTCTGATTCTTCCATCCTGATTCAAACTGCTGGTCCTTTAGAGATTATACAACCTGCAGATTCAAAAAGTCAATTTCTGACTGTTCTGGAACTCAAATTTTTAACTGTAACCTCACTTTCTAATTGTTGATCTGCTTACAGACTGCAGCCTCATCTCACTCAGTTTTTGCTTCTGACAGCATATGTCCAGTTGCAATTAAAATGTTGTGGAAGATCTACTCACTCAGACAATCCACAGTAGTAAAGGTTTCTGATTTTCTATTCTATCATAGATCATTTGTGACTATGGGTGAAATACAAATACTCTGAAGTTTGTGGACAAACAGACCATAAACCCTAAAAACCTGGCTTCTTCAATGCTCTAGAAAATGTTTGATAAGTCCTTTTAGTATCATACCTTGTCCTTAGTATAGAGTCATGTCTTCTGGTTATTACCTTCTGAAGCAATCATTCACTCTCATCAACTTCAGGTTGCCACCACTGCCTATGCTGTTTTTCTGTCTCCTGTCTGGTGATTCAGAGTTTATTCTCACTCCTCTTCAAAGTGCAGTGTGAGCATACCAGCTTACTCTCTCTATAGTACTCAGACAGCTAAAAAAATTGGAATTTGGAGGTTCATTTAAAGAGACACAGATTAACAGTAATTGGTCACAATCCACAGCTGAGTATCCGGCTTTACAAAACAAAGCTATAAAATACAGCAAATCAACTCAGGTCAGTAGGGTAAAAATATGAAATTGGAAAGATCACTTATTTTGTAAGATAACACATGGGGTTTTAGTTTTTTAAGGAGTATATTGTACAATTTTACTACAACATCACTGAATAAAATTTAAGATCATCATATCTGTTTGAAGCTGCCTGTCCAAAGAATAGATGAATTGTTGCTTAAATTTTTGATCTTGAAATTTGTTGGGCAGTCTGGAGTTTAAAATGAATAAAATTCTTTAAAAATGAATAGTTTTCAAAGAATTATATAAAATTACTAAGATTTTGGGTTCATTTCTGTTTTTAAGCCATGTGAGACTTTCTTGCCATAAAAATGAAATTCTAGGTCTGGTCTGAAAATAATTATATTTATGGTATGCTGATACACTGTATACAGATTTCCCTTCAATTTTAACTTCACTCTAATTAATAAATACTCTTTCTTTGGAAGGAGAATATGTGTATGTATGTATGTGAGCATATGAAGACATTCAAAAGAAAGCAGAGCTAGTGTGTTGTCTGTTCTGCTTTTTTCCTGTAATCATTATTTTAATCAGTACATTATCTTAGTTTTTAATTGAATTCTAGAATGGGCACAAGATATTTTCAAATATTGATGAAATTAAGACTCTTGTCTTTAGTGAAGAGAAATTCTAGCTAATTCTGGTCAAATGCATACATGAGAAGGCTTTTTTTTTTTTTTTTCCTGTGATTTATCAAACTTCTAAATTTGATTGAACATAACAACTCTAAATTACCAGGCATTAGTTGTACAAATCAGATGGTTTAAAGTTTCGTGCTTGTGACTCACCTGAAGGACATACGCTGCTGACTGCCACTGCATTTTTTCTCCAGCTCCTTTTTTTGGGTTCTAAAGCAGTAGCTTCATGAAAGTTTGTTCTAGCTACAGCCTTACTAATACACTTTCCTGTAGATCTAATTGTAGAGATATTGATATCTGGGACATTCAAGCAAGCCACGTGTACCTGTGCATAACGTATCAATCTATATTATTTTTCATTACCATTCTGTATTGAATTTTGCAGCTCTTGAATTTCTAAATTAAGGGCAAAGAATTTTAATACTGTAGTTAAGATTTTATTCATACCAAGAATCAGGGT
>NW_008587516.1:133291-143289 GCF_000691845.1 Merops nubicus
TACTACAGCAGTTTCAGCTCTTGGCTCTTAATTTTATTGATATTTCAGAATTATACAGTGGTTGAGGTTGGAAGGGACCTCTGGAGGTCATCTTGTCCAACTCCCCTGCTTAAGGAGGGTCAGCTGGTACAGGTTGCCCAGGACCATGTCCAGATGGATTTTTATCATCTCCAAGAATATCTATCAGGTGTCTTCCTTCCTTCCTCCTTCCCTCCTTAATTCCTTCCTCAGCATGAGGAGGAACTTCTTTACTGTAAGGGTCACAGAGCACTGGAACAGGCTCCCCAGAGAGGTTGTGGAGTCTCCTGCCTTGGAGGCTTTTAAGACCCATCTGGATGTGTTCCTGTGTGACCTGCCCTAGACTAGATGGTCCTGCTCTGGCAGGGGGGGTGGACTCGATGATCTCTGGAGGTCCCTTCCAACCCCTAACATTCCGTGATTCTGTGTGATTCTGTAATTGTTGGGGTTTTTTCTTCCCATGTAAGATTTTATTTTGAATATCAGCAAATACAGCTTATGTCTGAGTTACAGCATGAGTCTTGAGTGTTCTGTAGACCTTGGTAAACTAGCTGTCATAGTGGAATTCCTTTCAGTGTGGGAGACCAGATGTGATCACCCTATTCAGTTCTTCACATTCCTATTTTCCTATATCAGATAAATTTGAACCTGTAACTTTTCTCTATGTACATTTTGACCTGCAGTCGCATTCACCTAATTCATGTAAATGATATGTTTAGCATTCAATTACTGCACACAGTTGCTACAAATGTTCTAAATTACAACAGTTTAATAGTAAACAGTTTAATAAATCCTTAATCAAGGAATAGCAAAAAGACCCAAAAGGGTGATATCAGGTTTGTGGACTCAATTAACTATCATAAAATGTGATCAGCTTTCCAGCCTATTAGGAAAAACAATTTTAACTCTTTTGATACTTTAAAATTAAGTGAATGGCATTGTACAAAGATTGAGTCATTGAATAGATGTCACTTCACGCTGTTCTTCAGACCCATAAAGAAGAAGCATAGAAGTGCTCTTTAAAAACTATAAGCATTATAGTGCTTCTCCAATACGTGTTCCAGTAAATATATGTTGGATCAAATCATAGTCTTAAACATTTGTTGTCATTACAAGAAGCAGGGATTTTTTTTTCAGGAACACTTGCTGTAACAAATGGATCACTCTGTTTCTATCAAAATATCAGTTGGTATTATTTATTTTTTTTAATATCAATGGACATTCGCAAGATATCCTTTATTTTATAAAACTGCTTTGAAATTAATAAAAAATCATATCTGCCTTTGGTAAAATACATGGAAAAGGTTAAGTTTGGCATGTCTTAGATAGTATTTGTTGTTTTAAATTAAGACTTTTAATGTGGATGTCTCTGCACCTGTTCAGCTTTGGAAGACTGGAGAGACAATTAAATCTCTCAGAAATCCTTTTTCTGTCTTCTCTTCTGTTACTGACACAGGGGCCTAATAACCCATACCAACAACCTGGGAAGGGAAATAATCATACCTAATCATAGAATCACAGAATGGTTGTGGTTGGAAAGGACCATCTGGAGGTTGTCTGACCCCTCAAAGGAGGGTCAGTTAAAGCAAGTTGTCCAGGGCTTTGTTCAGTCAGGTTTTGAATATCTCCAAGGATGGAGGATCCATATCTAACCCACCTGAGCAGGCTATTCCAGTCTTTGATCATCCCTTTTCTTATGTTTAAATGGAATTTCCTGTTTTTCAATTTGATCTAAGTTCAGATTTAAAAAGGCAATTGGTATATAAACCACTTCAACTTACCATTTTTTATTGATGATTGTTGAGAATGTATTTGTACTGAAAGAATATTGCTGTATAGAACTTCTTATCTGTGAAAATCCCCTGTAAGCTTCGAATATGGTCACAGGTTTATTTTCATTGAACTGTTTCCCAATAGGCTAAGTCAAGATTTCAATAAACAACATAAACCAGCATTAAGCCCTCTATACATGCATAAAATAAATATAGAACAAACTCCCTTACAGCTAAAAAGCAATTAAGCATTAGTTCTCAGAAATAAAAAGTATACTAAATCTCTTTTTTTTATAAGTTCTTGTCCCAGTAAAAACAAGTTCTCATTTGGATAGAAGGGTGTAGGGTACAATGGAATGATCTTGGGAATTGCTGTAACCATTGAGGGGAAAACACAGCCCTTTTTTCTGAGTGTAGTCAATGCCTGTAGTTGAAGGTATTTTTCTGTAGTATTCTTGTCCCAGAAAGTGTAATGAAAATCTTTCCTGGAATACTTTGAGGATATCTGTTACATATGGCTTTTGGCAAGAAAGACAGCTTTAAATTCTGTATGTGAGAAAGTTCACCCTGCATGGAGTACACAGTATGATTTTAATTTCTTAACTTTATTTTTCAACACCTTCCTGTGCTTGAAATGAGATAGTTCAGATTGCCTTTTAAGATATTCATCATTTTGGGGATGGCGTTGCTAATATTTATTCCTCTGTGCATTGCTCAATGCTACTCCTAGAAAAGCCTGCTCAGGCTTATAGAGTGCAATAATTAGAGTTTTCCCCAAAATTATTACATGTGACAAATTTTTCGGGAAAAATTGTTTGGGTTTTTAATTCTAAAACTTTCCAGCAAAATATTTCAGGGTTAAATCAAGTTTTCACTGCATTATTTTTTTAAGCAAAAGCTTTTTCTGTTTTCACATTTTTGAAAAGCAACTTTTCCCTATGAAGTCTGTTCAAAAGTATTTTCCATTTTCGGGGAGGTTAGCTCAGCCAATAGCAAGCTTGTTGAAACTAGTTACTGTGGGAGCAAGCAGCAACTTCAAGTTTCTGCAGAAAACCTGATACTTTGTCTTGACGTTCTGTCTAAAATGAATGTGAATAATTGATGCTTTTATAAGTATTTTCTTCCATTTGCTTCTGTGATGTGTAACAATGTGTGTACTTGTGTAGGTGTTGTTCCTTCATTTGGTGTATTTAAGCCATCTATTTTGTACTCATTACAAATCTTGCAGGCACTAAATTTTTAAGAAATTAATCTTCTATGCAGTGTTTTCAAAATCAGTCTTTGAGTCCAAAGCAGTTCATGCACAACAGGCAGATCTACATTCTGTAGCTTTGATTCTTAGGAAAGAAGGTTTTGTAAAAGGATTTCCTAGAAATTGCCTTATTGCACTTCACAAACACATCCCTAGTTAAAAGCAGAAATTGTTTTACTGAGGCACAGAGGAAGGCTGGAAGATACCCAGTCTTTACTTGCCTCGCTCTTCCAAATAGGTTTCTTACTCATTGCTTAACTCCCCTGCCATAGAGATTCAGTATAGTAAATGAGGTGTTTCAGAATTCCAGATTATATGTCTGTGTAATAGAAACTGAATTCATTATCTTTCTGAATGTTTTTTTCATGCAGGATCTTTGCCCGGACTCATATGCTCTTTTTGTCAGAAGATGTTATTCATTATTTTGAGATCAAATTCTGCGTTGCAGTCACTCTCTCTGCTCCTACTCAAATGAAAAGAATCTAGACAGCTGAACAGGAATCCCCAAAAGCAGAACTTAACATTTCTGCCTTAAGTTGGTATGAAGTATTCAACATGAGAAAGGAAAAGACACTACCTGTCTTGACAGAGTTCAGGCCAGCATTATAATTATGTAGGGCTCTCAATGAGTATTTCCCTTTGCTCTTTGAAAGCATAAAGTGCTGTAGGAGAAAAAGGGTGTTTATTTGCTTTGGATTTGGACTTTGTTAAAGCTGTTCAACACTCGAATGGTTACTGTTCATTTGCACATGCCTAATTAAACAATTACATCTTCTGGAAAATGTACTTGGAAACAGAGGTTTTAAAAAGAGAATGAAAAGTACTGTCAGTGCTAACAACTTTGATTTTTTTTTTTTCTTCTAAATAACTAAGGCCTTTATGAATTAAAGTGAATGTGCATGAAGTGCTTTGCCCTTCACCCATGAGGTGGGAACAGCCCATTCTGAACTTTGCAGGTAGCCTAAGAGGTCACAGCTCTAGGTATGCATCTCATATGTTACACTATCATTTATACATTTCAGTTTTAGAGCTTCTGTTACAAACATTGTTTCATGGAAATGACTGTTGCCAGTACCTATCAGTGTAGTTAATTTTGTTGTTGCCAAAATGCTAGCCAGCACAGCTAGCCTAATTTCTTGGGATTTGGTTTCAGTTGAGCAGGTCCTGCTCTTCTCTTTGGTTTACATCACTCTGAATCTATCTGAAGCCCAGTTACTTGTCCACCTTTCCCCACCTAATTACTGCAGGTTATTAAAAAATATGTCGTCAAAAGTTCATGCTTACTAGCATTATGCATGTCTCTGCAACTTTTACAAATACTTTCCTGGCTCTGACAACCTGTCAGCTAATGATAAGATATATCAATGATGTATCACCTTGTGTCTACAGAATGTATTAAGAGGTTGAGTAAAATTTGGAGCTGTCAGTTGCTCCTGCTTTTTTTTCAAATTTATTACTTCTTGCAATATAATAGGAGTTTCAAATGAGGGATAAAAAAAGTTAAATGAAAGAGAGCAAAATTAACATAACAAAATTGGATCACAATGTGTTCTGTTAATCCTCATAATTCAATTTTCATTTTATCATGTGAAATTCTCAGTTGTCACTGGATTTTGATCACCTCTTCAAGGAAGAACATTAAACTCATTTTCTTCCTTACATGTTAAATATTTTCCTTCTTAGCATGCTGAGGGTTCTTTAGGTCATCTAACCACTTCCACTTTATTTGAAGCAATTAATTTTTTCACATTAGTGTGATCTGATGTTCTTTCAGCAGCACATCTGTTAGAATATTCTTGTCCGTTGTATAGCTAAGTGGACATCACCCGCTATATGCAAAACCCCACACTTTTCATTCAGTGGAATATACATACAATACAGAAAGCTTAATCCATTTTATTTTTCTCTGGTATATTTTTAGTTTGGATATTCTAAATTATGTGGTTATTATGTTTCCTCTTCATTCTCGTGCACACAAATATAACTGATGTGCATACCCTTCTTTGCATACCTCAGTTTCCCTTACTTTTAGATGTGGATCTTCAGTAAAAAACTGAAAAAAATGAAAACATTTCACAATGATGATAAAAAAGTTTCACTCGGGTACCCATAGTCCTGAAAAAGCCATTCTGCATGAGCTACTTTCCTGACTTAGCTTTTGGCTAGTTAGAGTCCCATGAGAGGCAGGAGTAAGCATTTAAATTTCTTAGCATTCTACTCTGAAATCCTGATCTTTCTGAAGCCAAAATTGTCAGTAGATATTTACCATTAAGAGTAATGTAGTCAACATTTACCTCTGGAGAAAAAAGTGTGACTATTTTTTTCATTGTAGGTTTATTCTGTGATAGTGCCTTTTATAGGATGAATTAAATTCAAGTATTTGTTCTCTGAATGGCAGCTGGAATACAGATTTCTTCCTCTTCAGAAGTTTAATTGTATCAAATATGCTCACAATGACTTCTACTCTAGTAGTAGTGCCATTTACATCAAGGAATTAAAGCCTCTGCCTTTTGTGTTCTTCTCAATAGGTGAGGAGAGGAACGCAAAGATACATCAATACATTTCCCTGCTGAATTGGAATGCTGTTTTTTGGTTGTTTTACACATTAGAGAAGGGAATCACCGAGCACCAGGCAAAAGATCAGAAAATGTAATATCTACAAAGTGGCATCATATAAAAAACTCTTCTGAACGACAGATACCTTTGGGATATCATAGGCCATAGACTTCTGTGTGATCCATTACCCATGCTGATATAAACCTTTGATTTGTGGGTTTAAACCTGAGGCTGAGTAACCTCATAAATATGCTAATCCACAGTAATCAAGAAAATTGCTATTGCAAATACAAAATTTTTTATTCCACTGTTCCAACAGCTTTATAGCATGCACTCCATTTATAACAATAAAGTTTGGGAAATTACTCTCTTCATGTTTAAGAAAATGCTTTGCCCTTTTCTTGGCTTCTGACCAACGAGTTTTACATACATTATTTTGAATGGCATGCTCTTTATGCAAAATTCAGTGCATGTTTTGCCTTTTCTAACTAAGTATTTAATTTCTACAATGAACAAAACATTGCATAAATTTTAAAAATTCATGTTTTGGAGCCCTATAAAACTTTGATTATAATTTTTATTAGGCTGGAGGCCAACCAGTGGGTTAACTAGTAGACTCTCTGGTAAAACCAGTTCTACTGTATATTGAAGAAGATAAAGATTTCATGGATTTTAAAGAAAATCTTACCCTTTTTAGTAGCACATTTTCCATGCCTGTTATATGTATTTCTACATATGCACACTGACATGAAGCTCCAATGCCACAGCCATCATAGTAAGTTCTGCAGTCATTCAAATAGTTTCAAATAGTTCAATGTAGATTTTTTTTTTTTTTAGGAAAGGTAAAATATGTCTTCCATGCAGGAAAGAAAATAGGATATTTTTCATGTTTATAAATATCAGAATATGACACTTCTGCTTTTTTTGGGTGATGTAATTTCTTTGTGCTAAGAAATCCTCATGGAATGCTGTATATAAAAGCAGTTGTGTTTAAAAATCAGTCTTTTCAAGAAATAAACAGCAGTTTTCCTCAGCTGATATTTCAGTTTGCAGGTACTACAATACTAATATTTACTTGGCTTGTTTTGAGTAATCCCATTTCTAATCCATGCCTAAACCATAGTTAGTTACTTTAAAAATGGAGGAAAAAATAGTCAGTTTTGAAATAACGTATTCCTTAGTTCCTATGAAAAACCTGACAAAAATTATCTAGTTTCTGTAATCAGTAATTACAATTTTGTATTAGGTGTATGAAGGACTGAAATCTAAACACTGGTAACTTGAGCAACATCATGTTTTCCAGGATGTTATATTTGTTCTTGCCAGATTAACTATATAATGTAGATGTAGCAACTTGTATACGTATCTGATTTTTAAAATGTATTTATTAATAATATAAAATCAGGGTCCAGTTTTTGGTGAGCTGACACGTGCACGAACAACTAATGCCCTCTTCACAAATTAAGGTTTTGTTTTGGTTTGAGGTTTAAATATGACATTTTGTAGAAACAAACCTGCTATTAGCCTCCTGAAAATTTCCTTCAGTGCTAACTTTTTAGGACTGTACAAACTAAGGGGCATAACAGTCTATTCTTGTTGTAGAAGTTTGGGTCCACATGTGCAGTATGACAGGATGGTGATACGTACACATGATTTTGCTGAAGGATTCCCTGAGTCAAGGGTCAGTGAATAGGTGGTTTCAGGTTGAAGTGGCTTAGTGCAAGTGAGGCACTACTGATCTTTGCTTTAGCTGCTCTTAACAAATTTTTGCCTAAGTTAAGAAGATACAGCTTGATGGCATTTCTAGCTGTGCCTGCAGTACTCTGTCTGAGGTTCACTAGAGATAGGTGAGATCCCCCTGTGCTGACTGGTGTGTTCTAGAACTTTGTATTTTATTGAATTTCAGAGGGTTGGTTTGGGGTTTTTTTGACTCTTCATATGGGAAATATATTTGAGCCACTATCTGTACCTTACTGCAACTGCTGTGAAGTGACCCTTTCACCACAGTGAGATGGTCTCAGATCCATCAGACAACTTTATGAACTTAGTAATATACTGATACAGTAGCACTTACTCTGTGGTTCTGACTTCATCCTCCAGGAAATTTTTCTTGTAACAATCTATATGGATTCTATAAAATATATATTTCAAATAGTCATCCCAATAATTACAGAAATGTGAACTAAAAATTAGCTATTTAGTGGTAGTGGCTGGGCATTTTCCTGGATGTAAGAACCTGGAAGAAATCCAAATTGCTTCATCAGCTTAGCCACAGTTTAACATAGTATGATAGTATTGTGCCAGCACCACCAGACTTAAACTTGCACCACTAATTGCATTTTGACATTGATGAAAACATCATATGCGTGTTTTACATTTGAGAAGGTATCTTTTAGACTCTGTTCTGAGAAAAGGATAGCACTTTAGTTTTGTTGTGTTAAATGAGAGTCCTGTAACTATTTTTTTTAATGCAATGGTTTTTATGGAACCATTTTTCTTCAGAAATATGCACCACTTTGAGGAGTGAAATTAATCTGTGTGGACAACTGGTTTGTGTAGAATCATAAACAATGTATGAAGTTAGACATGTCCTATGCTTATTTTTTGAATAAAAATACAGTTTTGACTTATGGTATCCTAGAACCAGTGTAGTCTGCCAGTTGTTTGAAAAGGATTTTCTATTATGGGTATGGATTCCTGATGTTTTGCAAGCCCATCGATCATGCTACACTTGATGAGAATGAAGATACTGCTGTGCAGCACCCAGGTAGTTTCTCATGCTCTTTAGATGCAATATCACCAGCCTATGCTTAAGCTAATTTAGGTTTGACAAGAAAAAAATCTAGTTTACATTGTCAGAATAGAGATTGGGTTTTGAACATGCACTTATCTGGACATGAATTGTAAAGGTTGCACTGTATGTCAGAGGAGCAGGGAATTTTTTTAAGAGGGTTGAAGGCCAGCATGCAGTTGTCATTGTTTTATCCTTAATGTGACTGTTATTGGTACCAGCTTCTACAGATTAAAAAACAAGTGTGGTGGTTTAGCCCCAGGCTGGAGCCAGGCCCCATGCCGCCGCTCGCTCCCTCCCCTCCTCTCTGCCCTGAACGGGAGGGAGAAAAATACAACCCCCTGTAGGCTGAGATAAGGAGAATTCAATACAGCAGCACAGAAGGAACAGTTAACAGCAGCAGTAACAGGATATAACAACGGGCCCAAGGAAAGGGAAAGCACCCACAGCTCCTGCCCACTGCCAGGGGGAACACCAACCCTGTCCCAGGACATTCCACCCCTTATTCGATAACATCTACGTCATGCCCAGCAATTATTTAAAGATTAACAACACACAGTTTAATTCACTGGCTGTTCTCCCCCAGAACTGAGTCCCCTTGTGGCACACATAGGAATTCCCCATCCTCCTGCATCACTCACCATGTGCACCCAGGTCCTTGAGCAGAAGCAATCCCGTGGATGGCTTTGCCTTTGCCAGAGGCAGGGTTCACCCAGACCAGCTTCCCCAACACGTGCTTCAGGCGCACTACAGGGACTTTATCCCCTTCCACAGCATGTGGCAGTTTTGACTGGGCAGGGCCAGCTCGATTGGCAGATCCTTGTGTTGACCAACCAGGTGGCCTTTGCTAAGTTTGTCCCAATGCTTAAAAGTTCCTCTCCCCATAGCTTTTGGCAAAGTTTTTAGCAGTTCATTGTATCTTTCAATCTTCCCAGAGGTTGTTGCGTGATAGGGGTTGTGACAGCCCCACTCGATGCCGTGCTCCGTGGCCCAGGTGTCTCTGAGGCTGTTTTGGAAGTGGGTCCCGTTGCTTTTCAAGGCCCAGGATGGTGTTCCGGGCAGTAGCATGGGGCACTGGGTAGGTTTACAGCCACCCCGTTCCACCCAGTGGTTGATTCCACCATTGTGAGGATGCAGCGCTTGCCCTGACGGGCCTGTGGCAGCATGATGTATTCAGTCTGCCAGGCCTCTCCATATTTATCTCTGAGCTGTCATCCTGCATATCACTGGGGCTTTAATCTCTTGGCTTGTTTGATGGCAGCACCTGTTTTACATACATGGGTGGCCTCTACAATAGTGTCCATGGTCAAATCCACCCCTTGGTCTCGAGCCCATTTATGTGTTACATCTCACCCTTGATGACCTGAGGTGTCATGGGCCCACTGAGCTATAAATAATACACCCTTACGCTGCCAGTCCAAGTCCACCTGAGCCACTCCAATCTTGGCAGCCTGATCCACACGCTGGTTGTTTTGATGTTCTTCTGTGGCCCGACTCTTGGGTACGTGGGCATCCACATGTTGTACTTTTATGCCTAGATTCTCTACGCAAGCAGCAATATCCTGCCACAATCCAGCAGCCCAGATGGGTTTACCTCTGCGCTGCTCGC
>NW_008587516.1:143395-161485 GCF_000691845.1 Merops nubicus
CAGTGGGAGGCTGTCCCCTCAGTGAGCTGGCTGGATTCCCCCTGTCCTTCAGTAGCTTCAGCCACTCGCTGTGTGGGACTCCACACAGCCCCTTCCACTGCCGGTGTGTCCCCACAGTGTGACAGGGCGCACCGCTTCTCATCATCTGGCAGTTTGTTATACGGTGGGGCCTCCTCAGCATATGTCACCTGCTGCTCTGGTGACATCCCAAAATCTTTGCACAGTGTGACAGGGCGCACCGCTTCTCATCATCTGGCAGTTTGTTATACGGTGGGGCCTCCTCAGCATATGTCACCTGCTGCTCTGGTGACATCCCAAAATCTTTGCCCTCTGGCCAGTTTGCAATCACTCAATCACTTCCAGGATTCCTGGGCAGCCGGGGTTCCCTGTTCTAGCCCATTGTGTTATCAGTGCAACCCATTTACTCCATGTAGAATCAGTGACATAGTGTGTGGAGGAGACCCTCCTTTTGAACATCCAGCCCTGCACTAGCAGTCGAGGTGCCAGGAGGAGCTGTGCTTCAGTGCCGACCACTTCTGAGGCACCTCAAGCAAAGCCCTAACCAGAGTGGAATATCTTGATTAACCAACAGTATGCTGTCATTCCAATTTTGGCAGTACCCAAGTGTGGGTCATCATTAAAAGAAAAAAAATCCCCATTTACTCAGCTCTGGCAAGGCTGCATGTGGAATGAGAGTCCAAATTTTGATGTTCCAGTTCAGAAATGGTATTGAGTGGGTCCAGGAGAAGTGCCACAAAGATTTTTAGTGGCCTGAAGCACAAAAGCGAGGTTGAACCTCTGGAGCTTGATCTTAGTCTGGCAAAGAGCCTCCAATAGTAGCATGCAGTTGTGGAGGAGTTACAGCAGTGTTGAAGCTAAATTAGTCTCTGTACTACCAGGTGGTAAAACAAAGGTAAATGATCACAAGCTGCACCTTGGGAGATTTAGATTGAATGTTAGAAAAAAATCCTTTATATTAGCAAGCCTGCATTGAAACAAGTTTCCCAGAATGACTGTGGAATTTCCATCCTTGGAAATTTTCAAAACATATCTGGAAACACACTGTTGACCTGATTTGGTGTTGACAGTAGCCTGTCTTTGAGTGGGAAGCTGAACAACTTGAGATGAGCTTGAGATATTTTTTCCAGTCCACATTTGTATGACTTTGTGATGCTAACAAGTAAGAGCACACTCCATAACAGGTGTAGCTTTCCTAGTGGGAGACTCCTTAATTTAGCAAGTCATAATAACATGTCATACAAAGTCATTTCAAGAAAGCTGAAGAATGAGAGAAATCAAATTCTATCAAGTGATAGAAATGGCTTTTCTTTAATGTAGTTTGACAAAAAAGTCCATATAATCATGCAATGATTCTCCTTGTAGTAGAATTTAGTCATTCAACTCTGTCTGACAAATTCCCATTCCCTTCACTTCTGTATTTAATTTTCCTGCCTGTCCATTTAATCTACCCAGGCTTTTGAAAAAACGGTTTCAGAAGATGTTGTCTTGAAATCTGCTGTTTCATGCTCAGTGTGTACAAGAACTCAATTCTGCAAAGATTTATGTCAAAAATAACTTTCTGGTACTATGGGTTTTACATCAATTACTTTTCAGCTTTTTTTTAAAGTTTAATTTTGAAACATGTCATTTCTCCCTTGTCTATGCCTTTTAATTTCCTTTCATTCTCTCATTGACTTTAATACTCAATATTTCAGTTTCTTAATAATGTCTGTATTAATCGTTATGAAGATATTTTGCATACTGAATTAAACTGTAAGTTAGATAACAGTTCCCCTCCCCCACATTTTCTTGTTCACTTCTTGGAGGTTATTAACTGAGGGATTCTCTGTGTTTTATGCATTTGTTCGAATGTGTACACATACCCAAAATTAAATACAGCATTAAAATAGTGGTGTATGCATACTGAATTTAATAGACAAAGTGCAAGGTAGAAAAAAATCAGCTATAAAAACCTCTAAGAATGTAATTCATCTCACTTGAATACAAATCTAGATTGTCTTTCAGCCTCTCATGACTCTGACTAGTAGAAATAAAAACCTGCAATTTTTACATTGTTTGTGAAAGAAAGGGGTGGGTATTTGGATAATCTAGTTTATGCCATCATGAGAGACAGGACTTTAGCATGCAGAGATAAGCTCTAGAAGCTGTTTATCAAATCTTGATATGAAAGCTGTGGTTCCAAGTCTGATTTTCTTTAAGTTATCTTTCATTTTCTATTAATGTTATCAGTATGAATGTTTTGCTATCACTAATTCTTATCATCTGGCAGGACTGCTTGTCAACATTAGACTAAATTCTTTACTGGCATCCACACAGTAGAAAGCAGTAGGATTCCACCAGTAGGCACCTAGCTCCATATTGCTTTTCTGGTTATTTCATCCCAGCAAGAAGAAATATTTCTTTTACCTGTTTTAGTATTATGTTGTTTTGCAGAAATACCCAATCAGTACTTAGAAACTATGGGAGAAAATTATCTCACCTAATATTATTTATATTCTGTTTGACATTAGATCTAAACTAATAGGCTCCCTGTGTTAAGAGAGAAATGGCAGCTCCATAGGGTAATTCATTCCATGTTATGAGTCCCACATCTATATTAGAGTCACTCATCTATGAGTTCTTTCCTATCTCTGCTGATTATTATAAACTAGCTAACTAATCTTGAGTAGATGCACACATTTGACTAGATTTGACTTGGTCCATATGGCAAAATTTGGATAAATTTTCTTTGAAAGGTCTTTTTCAAGTTCTAGGAAAGCAAATATATAGAATAAATTTTGGTATTTTTAGCCTCTGTGTAAAGGTATTTAATGTTTCTCTAATTTAGACAGAAGTAATTTGGATTAATTGTTGGTAAACTTGTCCTTTTCTTACCATGTTCTCTTGGAATTTTTGTTTTCCAAAGGAAAAGAAAATCAAATTTCTGCTTTACCTATTAAATATTTAATTGGGGGAAAAAAAAGGGAGTTTTCTATTATCTACCTTTCACAGTTGCAGTTCACCCTTCACATTCAAAGCCCAGTGTGATGGAACCATTACCATTTTTTACTCTCTCTAAGAGAACCCCACATAGTTGTAGTTATATCTAAGCAAAAAAAAAAAAAAAAAAAATTATCTTTTGTTATATAATTATTGATTATTCTATAATCATGTACTAAGTTTAAAGCTATCCACAGGCTTTCTCCACCCAATTATTATACAGTACATAATAGAGTCTTTAAAATAGTTTACCCTTGGGTCTCTCTGGTCATGTTTCTGCACAGCGTGTATCTAAACATTTTATACAACACACAGTAGATGTGAAAATTTATTATGAATCTAAATTTTCTAACATCCCATTTCTAAATTATCTCACTATTTGATCTTTTCCATTTTCCTCATAAAAATGTTATATACACAAAAATGTGCCCATGTACAGAAATATTTTCCTCAGCTGTCTCTTTTATTTGTTTTCTAAAGTTATCTCACTAAAAAAGTGTTCCTCAAGGAAGTGTAGAAGATGATGGACAACAAATTTTGTGAGTCTTCCTCTTCAATCCATACCCATCTTTTGCTTCAAAACATACATAGTACCAAAGTGGAAGTATGTAACAGCTTTATCCAGGAAGAAATTAAATTGCAGTTTTGATGATACTGAAGGAAGCAATAATTCTGCAGGGTTTAAGTGTGCATAATCAGCAGAGTTCCGGCAGTTTGGTTTGGGTTATATCTGACCTTATTCTGTTATGTTCCACATTTAATAATTAGACCGTCTACTAAAGTTTTATGACAAATTTATTTTAGTTTCTTTTGTTTGTTAATTCTTAATTTATTAACAATGGAAGATGAAAGAACTGTATTAACAGAAGTATTTGTTCTTTGTCTAAGGGTCTGAGCAGATAGATTAAATTAGTGGATAATGTCATGAAATGGAGCACAGATTAAAATTGCTTTTTGTGTACATTATTTGAATATATGAACTATTTCATGGATTAGGTTCATGTTTACTGCAAACGTGGACTTTTGATTTAGTGCACTCCTGTTGTGTCTAATTTTCCCTTTCTTCTTCCTTTTACTAGATTGATTTCATTAGAATTTCAGAGACGCTATCGTGACACCTGTATTTTTCAAACTAAAACAGAATTCTGAGACCAGACTAACTATTTCCATACGAAAGATATCCCTAGGTTAAACTTTCAGGATTGTTCCTTTTTTGTGGTGGAACATATCTTGACCTACTGTTCTGTATGACTGTTCTACTGCTGCATGTGATGCATGAAATAGAATATCCAGAGCAGTGGAAAAAAGATCTGTTTGAGAAGATGTTAACTTTTGAAAGCTGGAAAAATCCCTGTGTTCAGAAGAGCTACTCCATTCATCATGGCTCTGTGTAGTGTATATCCTACATCATGCATGTAACACGTACATAAATCCTACATCATGCATGTAACAAAATAAATTAAGAAATGCTGTACACTGAAATATTGGTTGCAATGCATCCTTGTACGCAGTGGTCTCTGGCATATGCTGCTGGGTATCTGACTTCTGAATCGCCAATTGCTATAAAAGCTTTTTCAGCAGTCACAATGCCTTCTCTTCCAATTAGGTCAAATGATGTAAGGATCTTAAGTGTAAATGATCTAAGGATACTAGGGGTTTATTCCTGTGGATTTCAGAATGTAACTACATTTATTCAGTATGTTGGTGTTACTTTGATCTAATGGGATACAAATGTATCCCATTACACTATAAAATTATAGATAAAAATTAATTTTTTCAATAGTTTTGTTCATCCAGTTAAAGATCCAAGCAGAAATATTGATAGAAAAAGCACCTCTGGTAACACTGTTCCTGAAGTTATAATGGCAAGATCGGTTTTACAGATAGAAATTTCTGTCTTTATTAAACCAGCTGGATACCTGGAAAAGTTATATGAACTTTCAGACACACAACTCCTTCTTCATGTCTGATACAGAAACATCAGACTTCAAAGCTAAATCCAAGTTGAAAGCAATTGCTCAGACTTTAATTATAGAGCATTTTTCATAAAACAGTCGCCTCAGTTCCTACCTCTAGGTCCTGCTCCTCACAGCTCCTTTGCACGATGAACCTTGAGTTTAAGGATAAAGCCTTGGCTTTAGCAGAAGCATCCATTTTATTTCACATTGTAGTTTCCTTGCACATGCTTATCTCTTCATGTTTCAAAGGTTATAAACTACCCTTCTCTCTTTTTCATTACAACTTGAACGCCTTATCAATTCTTCTTCCTTCCTTACCTGTTTGCTCTACTCCACACAGGAAAACCACACATATGATACAATATACTAAAATGGGCTATCTGCCTAACTTCTGTTTTGAAGGCCTCTGTTCTGAGCATCAGAAAGAGCTTGTGTGTTTAAGAACTTGACTCATCTTTACCTTGCGGAAAAAAATATAGATGAATTCAATTATTTCTTATCATCATAGATCCTCATAGCAGGAGTTTCACCACCAATTTGGATGTTCCAAATTACCCCACAAAAATATTTCGTCACATTGCTGAAGGTAGAGGTCCTCTAATCATAGCACATCCTTCATTCTAGATGGAGATGTCTGACTATTTTTTAAAAAAATTTTTTAAACACACAAAGCTAAGGAGAAGCTCAAAAAAGGGTTGGTTTGGTTTGGGTATTTTTTTGTGACCCAGATGTTGAGATCAGCCTTTGCCCTACTGGAGCACAAATCTGTAAATTTCTAAGTCCTGTAATGTTTCTGTTTCAGCAAATTCATTGTAGCTTGATTATTTAATAATCATCCACTAGTAGATTTTTAGCAGCAAATGACAAAACTTCAGGTTGGCTACAAGTGAAATGCCATTGGTTTTATTCAAGGTATATTCCAAGACTGTAACAATTTCTAAGAAAAATAAAACTGAATATTGTTATGAAATCAGGCTAAAGATTTTGTTGCCTATCTTGGAGCCCTCTGAATATGTGCTGCTTTTGGGTTTTAATTTGTTTGGGTGGGGGAGGGTACAGTTTTGGATGTCTTTATTGTGAAAATGATAACTTCTGATTCACCTTAAATTTTCTAATTAATTTATTTTTTATTTGCTGTCCATAGCAGAGTATTTAAGAAAAATAAATGTCTATTTTGTAGATTTCTGCAAAACATCATAATTTGTGTTGTAAAACAGTTTATCTGTAACAGTATTGGAACATAAAGTCTCTGAATGCTTTTAACCCTAGCCAAACAGGGAAAAGAACTTCAACTGTTCTAATTGATGAGTAGTTTTCTAGTGGTTTCTAGAAAGGTGAGAAAACTGTTCAGTAGTGCAGTACTTATGACAGATAGCTGTCTATAAGCTTGCCTTTGAGAGGCTTAGCTCATAGGAAGTTACTGGAATATATCTGCATTGATAGCCATTTCTGTAGTCGCCTTATCGATGTCAGTCCTCACTTCCTCTTCAGATATCTAATGCTGGTGAATAAAAGAATTAGAATCTGCATCGAAAAGTGTATTTCAAGTAGTGTTTTATAGCACTATAAGTAATCTTTCTTCCATTTTTCAGTGTTGCGCACTGTAAAGCTGAGCTGCTCTTATTCCTTTTTCTTCAGGGGAAAGAGGTTTATGCTGGAAATCTCGTGTACCCTCCCTGAGGCTTTCCTTTGCTATAGAAAAGTATTTTCCATGTGCCACCTGGTGATTCTGTTCCATAGGAAATGATGAAGTTTATCTTCGTTTATAAATGAACACAGAGATAATATTTGTGGGGTCCATAAGCTTATTAGACATTTTGGTGAACCTGAGGGCTACTTAGGCATGATACAAATTAACAAAAGACATATTAATCTCCAGGATCTTTAAGTTCAAAGTGAAAAGCTGGGCTTGAAAGAATTTTCCTTGTCTTGTACGTTGTCTATGTAGGCACAAGAAAAAAGACAATAACATTCGTATCAAGATGAAAATCCCACAGAAATAAATAATTTAAATTGTATTATGATTCTTTGTGTCAGGCATAGATTTATGGCATTTACTTGCTCCTTTGTGTTCTACTTATAATTAAAATATGTATTCTTTTTGTTAATATTCTCTGTTGAAATTAGTCTAAGATGCATGGTACTGTTTCTTCAGAAAATACCGTAGCTCATCTTTTAAACATGAACTATAATGTAATCATTAGAAGATAATGTTTGATTAAAATATGAAATCACTTCTGGGATGGAACTTTATATTTTACTGTGGCTTTGCTCTAAAGTATGAGTACTTTCAAGAATATGCCATACAGCCAAACAAGTTTTGGAGACAGAAATTCCCTCATAGGTTTGCAAACATGAACTCTAGCAAAAGAGCAGAACAAATGTCTTCAGTAGATGGTTTGGTTAATAGTAGGTGGGAAACATAAAATCATTTCTTTTGTCTGTTTTTCTGTGAAAAGGATCTATCTCATCCTGAGCTTAGGGATATGCAAATTATTAATATTAACATTAATCAGTAATAAGCATATTAAATTGTTGCAAATCTGCTTATTTCGTATTTGCTGTGTGCTCAAAAAGAGAAA
Source organism: Merops nubicus (assembly GCF_000691845.1). Lineage (NCBI taxonomy): Eukaryota > Metazoa > Chordata > Aves > Coraciiformes > Meropidae > Merops > Merops nubicus. The sequence continues at coordinate 150,936 of NW_008587516.1, forward strand.
TAAAGGCACTGCAGTTAGAAAAATTTGAGGTAAAACTTTCCTGATATGTTGTGATCAGATAGTGGTTTTTGATGGCAGGACGCACCCTTGACTGTAGTTGCTGTAGTCTGCTATACTAGCAGATGCTGTTCATGAATGTTAACACCTTGAATGAAAGTAATTGAAGTAATGCAAAGTATAAATGTTTCTTCAACAAACAGCTTTTTAGCACATCGCAGCAGGTGAACTGTGTTGAAACTGGCTTTTTTTTTTTCTTTGTGTTAGCCCATCTCCTGAAGTATGGTACTTGTAAAAAACATTTTGGAAAAGCTAGCAGTTACTTTGAATAATGAATATTATTTGCAGGGAATCCAGCCTGCATGTAAAGATTTAATATAAAAAGCTTTCTCTTTTTCATACAAGGTGTTCTTAAACAATTGTTTCTTCTTGGGATGTACTTGATATTGGGCGAAGTTGGAAATCTTCGGCTTTTTTCTTAGATTCCATCTTTTCTATGTAAGATAAAGGTTATATTTGCATTAACAGATACTTTTTCAATTTTGCCCACTCTGTAGTTTCCCTTCAATTTTATTTTTTTTTTTTTATTTATTTTTACTCCCTAATCTCTCTTTATTTTGATACAGTATTCATCATGGCAGTACCCTATGTTCAAATTTCTGAGAATTTAAAATTTCTGCTTATTTTGGACAAACGTGAAAACATTTGTAGATTAAATTTGTAGATAGTGAGTCAGAGAGTTCTACTTTGTTCCCACGTGGTCTTCAGCTTCTTGTCTTCTCACAGACTCCCAGGCCAGAATGTCAATTTTGCCCTGGTCCAAACACAGGAGTCTACTTAAACTAGGCACATTTAGATTTCCTCTCTAGAGAGGAGATAGATGATAGCACTCAAGGTGTTTAGTAACACTAAATTATGTTCTGATTCATTTATCATGTACCTTTTCTGATAATTTGAATAATATCTTCAAGGGCTAAGAACTTTCAGGTATCCACTTTCTGTACTGATTCCAGAGCTCCTAGAATTGTTTGCATTGTTTGCAATTTTGCATTATTAGTGAATGGAAAGGAGAAATTACATTTCAGGGGTGTGTTTGCATGATGGTGCTCTCAGTGCTTATTCCTGGAACAATGCAGTCTGCATGCTCTTCCTTCCTTAGACTTTAAGTCATCTGACCTATAGCTAGCTGTACTTGGCTGGCACAAGACACAGTAACACCGTTATAAAACTAAGGTTTACATTGTAGCTTTGCCCTAAAATTAAAAAAATAAAAACTAGCATTCTTGTGTATCAGGAGTTATCATTTCAAAAGTTCATAAGTCAGCTGTGAAAGGGAATCATAGTAATTTGGTGTAATTACTGGTCAAGATCAGATCTGAAATGCATAAAGATCTCATCTACTGTGTGATGAAATGTGTCTACTTTGCATGAAGCAGAAGATTCTGTATATCTTCAGTTTGATAATTATACACAATGAGACATTGAACAAGGTAGGAACTTAAGGATATTTGTAGATACAACTTAAATACAGTTCTTAACAGTACCAAAAAGTAATTATAACTATTATTGGCTCTATTGCATGCAAGTGTGTATGTACTGTCTTAGAGATAATTATTAAATCTTTGTGAAAAATTACAGTGAAGGGTTGAACTAATGCATATTCCGGTGATGCTATAAAAATACAGCCTGAAAGAATATTTGTTATTTTATCTTTAAAGTAATTCGACTTGAAACGCCTTATTTTGCACCGGATTGCTTCTTTTTCATATTCACATACGCATTACTTCTAGTATGATGTAATTAAAATATTTAAAATGTATTCATTTAAAGCACAAGTGTTTTTTTGTCATTTCTAAAACCCTGTTTCATTGTTGTAATTAAAACGGAAAATGGTGATAGTTAAAACAATTGACTTCAAAGAAGACTATTTATATCTTAATATTTTACATGTTGTTTTCATTGTTTATATGAAGCAAGTTGTATGTGGATACTTCTGTTAACTTTACTTCAGTAGATTATACACCATTGTTTATGTTTTGACATAGGCAAACACACAGGAGGTTGTTGCTCATCTCACTTTATGGTAAATGCACACTGGACCGAAATGACACTCAAAGCTAATCATCTGTGAAGCCGTAAAGGCCCAGCCTAAAAAGAGCTGTTGACTCTGAAAATGTTGTAATTGACTTCTATTTTATTTCCAGATTGCCTTCTCACAGCACAATACGATCATGGATCTGGTGCAGTTCTTTGTCACCTTCTTCAGGTAAATTGCTTTTTCTGTCTTCTGACTAAAATTATGCTGATTCTTTTCCATTAAAGTAATAACTTAACCAGCTTCTTAAGAAATCCCTGCAAGGAAGCCTTTAAGCTGTGTTCTCCAATTTACACCAGGAGAAGATCCAGGCCATTGCACTATAACTACAGGCAGCTGCTGGCATATTTCACATATTCAGTGGTACAGTCTTCACACTTCATAAAGATTAGCTAGACATGTACTGTATGTTAGAGTGATTAAGAGAAGCCAGCTATACTGGCTTAAACTAGTAATTTATGTGTGTGCATTTTTTGTAAACTCTATTTAATGAATTATTAAAAAGGATGATTTTGTTCAATAGCTTGTTACTTTTAAGAAAGCACCACAAATCACTCCTAATGCTTTCATGAGTTAGAGATTAATTGTGAAGGGCAGTAGGTGATGCATGAGATTTAGTTGTGGCAGCAATTGCCTTCACCTGCAAATGGACAACTATTCTAGGATATGAAGAAAACTCCACTGAAAGACTTCTTAAAAGTTCAGCTCTCTTATAAAATGTCACAAACTTGAATATACATGGATTAGTTACGGTGCTTTGAAAACCCGTATTGCTGTGAAGATATTCCCCCATAACCATGAAGTGTATGCAAAATGTGGGCAGTGACAGGCAAGTATTCTCTTCAACTTTCTGTATTTCTGTCACTGCCATGCATTTATTTCACAAGTTCACAGTACAGCTTGTCCATCAGCTTTTAATCACTGTGTTCTGAGGAACTGTACTTGAAGAATCAAAGTCGTAAATGCTGTGAACAGGCCAACTTCTGTTAATTCCTGTTACCTAAATGGGGCCAGAAATGATCAGACCATGAAATCTTCTGTACTCAGTTGCATTGACTAATGGAGAGTGCTTTAGTTGCTGATGCAAAGCATCCCATTTCTCCTCGTTCTCCACAAACACAGCAATAAAATGCTGGTTGCCTAAAGGTCAGCCCAGTAATGTTTTGGTGATTGATTGTCGTTGTTTTGATTTGTTTTCTGGGAAGACAGAAAGATCTGAAGAATTATTATGCTCATAGTTGGAGCCTTAAGATGGCAAGGAAGCAAAGTCTGTCCAAGTAGAATAGAACAGAAGGACTCTGTGACAAATAGCAGAGGTAGACTAGAGGCAATTTGTTTCTGCTCTGTGCTTTAAAACAGGCTTACAGAAGGTGAAGTACAGGCTCTTTGATGGTGAAGCCATGTCTATGGCTGTATTGCATTAGCTCTCCTGGTGTGATGGCCTATCTGATGTGGTTTGTTCTGGGCAAATGCAAATTCACTGTGACCCTGCCATGGCCAGGGACACCTGCCACTAGACCAGGTTGTGCAAGACTCCATCCCAAGGAAAGTATCAATGCATCCTGTCTAAAGTAGATGTTATTGTTCAAGGCTTTATCTGAAAATTTGGTTTCAACAGTTTCTAGCCTAAGAAAATTATTTTGAATAAGCAGAATATTACAGAAACTGTAGTGCTCCAGACCATGTTACTCATAGTGATAAAAACCAAGAACCCCCATTTAATTTCTTTCTTTCTCTAAGACTAGAAATGTGATCAGAAGTGCAGTAGTATCAGATTCCTAACAGTCTTATAGAAACTGTGGCATCCGTGTTGCTTTATTCAATACTTTTTAGCTCATGCCTTGAAGACTTTTAGCCTTCACAAAAATTGAGAAGTGTGGGACTTTTTTTTTTTCCCACATGCTTTGAAGCACAGTACAGATCTCATTAGAAAATTTCACAGGCAGCAAATGTTAATGATCTTTCTTCTTATACTGAAGAAATGTAGTGGCCACAGTTAAAGAAAGTCTATTGCTGTATAATCTTGACCAATAAAACACACAATAAGCTAAAGCCTGTCTTTTTTTCTAAACTATAAGTGATAAAGGAGTTTGCAGTGTTTTCAGACCTTACGTGAACATACTGTTTTAGTCAAGTAAGTAGCCAGGACATTTTATGCATTTCATAATGGGATATGAAGTATCTTTAGTTTCTGAAAACATTATTCTCTTTTTCTTTAGATCATATTCTACCATGCATAAAATTTGACAGTGTTCAATATTTATTAATTTTTATTATATATGATTTGAGTAAATCACAGAATTGAAAGCCAAGAAACCATTTCTAAACCTGCTTTGAAATAAAATTGTAGTTAAAAATTTATAACAGTGCTCATGCGTTTCTCAGAAAAACTATTTGTTTCAAGAATCAGAAGCAGGAGTTCTAGTAAGAAATGTAGTTTTGTCTCAGTCATAAACAAGGCAAACAGGAAATCGATACAGGTGACAAAGGTCAGCTAGTAGTATTTTTGTGAGAGGTAATGATATGTAACTTCTACTGTTATAACTATTTTTTTAAAGCCCGTTTGAAATCCATAATACCAAGCACTAACTAACCAGGCACTTTGGGTGTGCTTCTTTATGCTCCCAGAACAATTCCTTTCATTGACTCTGGTTCAGCTTTTGGGGTAAAGCTGCCAGCTGGTGGATTTTATGACTGACTGGAATGATGCACTTCAGACACTTTTATAACATCTCTCCATACTATTATGAATTACAGAATTTCCCATTTGTAGTAAGTATAGTGATATTAAGAAATATGGATACTTTAGAAGTTTGGTAATCCTTTTTTGTGTGTGTGCTCTAAGATATTCTATGAAAAATCATCATCAGTTAGAACCAGGGGTACATTCTTTCAAATGTCAAATCTTTCTGCAGGCTCTCTGAGTGAGAGAAAACAATATTCAATATACCCAATGTTTATTGCAGGAGAAAGGGATGGACATTTAGGTTAAGAGGCACACTAGTAGCATGTGCTACAATAGGAATTGCAGCAGGTACTGAAGGACCAGATTTATCACCTCCATATGTATGACTGTGTGCCAAAATCTCAGAACAGTCACTTCAGTTGCTTTTTGTGCAGTGGGAGTGGATGGCTGCATTTCAGCCAGTTGTATCTGAGCTCCCAAGAGCTTCGTTATCTGAATCTGCCATTCTGGGTGTAAATTTGCAACAAATGAATTCCTTCTCTTTACCAGCATCCTTTGATGTGTCTGCCTGGCTTCATGTTGTGTTTTTGTTAAAATAAAGGTTGATAAATTAATGCTAAGTTTTGCCATGCTTAGCTTTATGAGATAAAATATTGAGGCTTTTTGTTGTATTTTTGTTAAAACAAAGGTTGATAAATTAATGCTAAGTTTTGGCGTGCTTAGCTTTATGAGATCAAATATTGATCTCTGTAACACACGGTGTCAGGATCAGATCACGTCCACCATGGCTCAGTTCTCAGAAAGTGCAGAAGTCTTATAAATGTAAATTAGAATATTTTCTGGTAACATGGAAATCAAGTTATCTTAGCAAAATGGATTTTACATTTGGGGCTAGAATAAAATTGATTTTTACTTAGTGATGCATTAAACAGTTTTCACCACACTTAGAAGCAAACAGTTGTCTGACTTCCACTTGGACAAGCATATCTACACCATGGTAGGCACTCTGATTTATTTTTGTGTTAGCTTATTTTTTGTTGCTGTTGTTTGGTTGGTTTGGTTCGTTGTTTTTTTCTTTCTTTCTTTCTTTTTTTTTTTTTATAAATGTTTATTTTGAATTGTGGAATGTAATTTTGTGTCTTCCACTCTCTGAATCACCCAGAAACATTGTCATTGCTATAGAGTTATATAAGATATTCATATTTCCTGAGAAGGCAGCCACTTGTTATTGGCCTGGAGGCAAACGAGATTCCCCAGTACCACTGGATCCGTCGCTCTTCAGAACAACGAATGAGTCATTTAATCCCTTGGTGAACAGAACTGCTTTCCATTACTTCCTTCTTGTTTTTCTTCTTCTGTGTTCATCCTTTGAGTCACTTGGAAGTGCATATGAGTGAGCTAGTGCTTGCTGTATTTTGATTTCAACATATACTGTTCCTCAAAGTACAAAACAGTTGCACAGCTTGATATCTGTAGATGGCCTAAGTATTTTTTTTATATATAGCAGATATGGGCAGCCAAATAAATGCAGACCCTTACACCTTCCTTCAAGAAGGTGCATTTAAAAGTTTGAACTTCCCACTTCTTGAATGTATCAAATACAGTGAGAGCTGTTTGTTGTGCCTGGTGAAGTTCTGCATCACAGTTTCTGCTGAGTTCACAATAACTGGAAATAAGAGAGGAGTTGTAGGGTGAAGGTTTGGGTGACAGATTGGGTTGGGGATTTGAAAGATTTATTTTCTTTTTTCCCCCCACTCCTTTTTTAGAGAAAAAGAAAAAAAGGAAATCTTAAATTGCACTCTTCATTGTGTATGGTGCTTTAGTATAGTAGTCCAAAAAACATATTGTCACTGCTTGTGCTTTTATAAAATCTCATTGAAATCTGAGCTGTCACCACAGAGGTTTCAGAAAGTGGCACCATAAATATACTTGCCAAGACTCCTGAAAAAAATGTCTTTTTTTGAAGACTGTGTTTTGTAGACTCCCTGATTCTGAGACAGTTCTGTGATGTTCTCCTTCCAGATATGCATCGTTCTACAACTGCATTGTATTTTGTTTCCTAAGAAGCATCATAGACAATTGATATTTTGTTGGTGTTTTGATTCCCCACATCCTATATTGTATTTTCTTCTATCTGATTCTTTGACTACAACAATGTTGGTGCTCCCAGCTATTTTTCTTCTAGAGTGCTTAATCCTAGTCACTATGAAAAGAAATTCCAATCCACTGTACATTAAACAAAAGAACTAGAAAAACTTTCATCTGTGATAAATGGACTTGAAATTTTGCTTTTGTCATTTTAATTCAAAAGAGAAGCAATTCTGTCTTCTTACAACAAGGTATATAAACCAGTTGCAAAGTTAATTTCAGAAGTTTCTTTCCATATATAGCAAAGTGGGAGGAAAGCTGCTGAAGAAAATAACAAAAAATAAAGGAAGTAAAAAATATTAGGGTTTTACTTTAGGCAGTAATGTCATTGTCTGTTTTGGCAAGTGACAAGCTGCTTTCTCACACACTCTGCCAGTGTCTTTGCAGACACAGTTGGTATGGCATGCTGTGGAGCAAGTGACATTGAAGAAATGAGCAATCTGTTTATGGCAGTAAAGAAATATTCAGGGCCCTTGTGTTCAGTTGTAATAAATCATAGAGAGAAAAGAGAGTGTTAGATTGTGTTTTGTTCTATGGATTTCATAGACACTAGGGTATTAAATCTAATTATTACTTTTGAGAAGAGGCATCTGAATTCAAAGGATTTCATCTAAAGAGCTTTTCTAATGGAATATTAATAAAAATATTCCAGTAAAATTTCTTGCTACCAAATTAAGTATTTTGTGTTGAATTATTATTTTTTTAATATTAATTTATTTGGGTTCTGTGAAATGGGCTACATTTTGTTGATAAGAAGTAAAATTATGGAAACTCTGCTGTGGACTCCAAAGGCTGCATCAAATATTACACATTAAAAGGTAGTTACCTCTTCTATTTATATTTTTAAATCTGAATTTAATCTGCTTATGTGGCCCAATTATGTTTTATATCATAATTGTTTTAATATGTTTTCAATATTTTTTGGTGATGTTTAAGGAAAACACCCTGACCTTTCAAACTTATATCTCTTTCCTTACACGGCTTGAGTCTCTTCAGTCAAAATTCTAGATCAAGTTAAGGGGTATCAGGGTTTTTATATGCTTAATACAGTACAATCACAGAACAGTAATCACATTTCTCTGGCCTGGAAATCTAAAAATCCTTACTCTGTCTTCAAGGAAACTTTATGTTAATAGGGCTTTTAATAAGGAGAGTTATGATTTTTGTAGAGATACCACTTCAAAATGTCTACCTCTTTGGAAAAGGTATTGGAAATGTTACATAATGAAGGAAAAAGTCATTTAGCAATATATCGAATTTCTTGATTATAATTGAATCTAATACACTAAAAAATGTTGGCATGGCTTAGTGACTTTTTAAATGTATTTTAGATTTCTGTGATTATCAAAGAGTAACACATTCACTAGAGAAATAGTGCAGTCAAAGAAAAGAATGAGGGGAGAGCATAAAAACTTGTTGTAAATATTAATTCATTTGTATTTTTAAAATTGCCAAGACAAAATCAGTTTTATCAACATGATTTAGGTGCAGCATTTGCTGAAGGCTAATTGAGTATATTAATTTTCTAATTCTTCTTGAAAGTTAATACAGAAAGTATTAAATTTTGTATTTTATAATTTGCAAATTTTATGGATGTAGATTTTTTTTTCTTTTTAGATCTGTTTTTTTTTATATACAACATCACTTGTTGAGAGAAATATAGAGTATTTCACCCATGAAGGGCAAACCCATAAAATTATATGAAATATGAAAGTCTTTTCCATGAGTAAAAGAAACATAATCACACTTTATGGGTGTGATGTTCTATTTATTCTATGGAGATTAATTTCAGTTTATGTTAGATTAAGCCCCTTTGATTGTAAATCTTCTTTATTTGCTGCTTCAAAGAGGTGAAAGGAAGAACTACCGAGAGTTAAAGTTCACATCTAGAGCTTTATTGCATAATATATTTCTGAGTCCTTTTATATGGTTCACTTTTTTGACATTATATTGGCAGAATGAAATGTGAATGTTGGTCTTTTGGATAACATCCTGATGTATACTATATCCATTTTCTCTGTTTAGTTGTATATAAAGGCTATTCACGTAGTTGATCATTCGTTCATACTTTGCTATAGTAGATTCTTGTATGGCTTGTGGTATATTTAATATGAAAAGACAGCTTTATATATATACATATATGAATTATGTATGTAGAAAAATATAAAATATATATGTGCATTTATATAGTTACTTTTAAAAAATATTTTATTTCATACAGTTATTTGAAATTTCACTACATTCTCTAACATTTTGCCATATGTACGTAATGAAAAAAATCAATACTTTTTTCCCATAGTAATTTTCCTGCAAAGAACAAATTCCCTGCTCAAATACATTTTATTCTTCCTTACCTTCAGGAACTATTTTGATGTTTCATTGCACAGCAAAGACCAATAAACCCAGGCTTTGTAGGGACAGTTGTCAGAGATGATTTTAAGCTATTATAGGAGTTGGAATTTATGCCCCAGGAGATGAAGGATTAAGCTGGATTTCTGCATTGTTCTTACTAATAAAGTAATATGGTTTATATTGATATTTAATCAATGTTGCTTATTTTAAAATATAATTTATATAAAATGTAGTAGATACCTTCGATACCTTAATCTCCCTGTTTTCAGTTATGCCTTCAGAGCTTAAATTCTGAAGCTTTATTAATACCATTATCAAAGTTTTAGTTTATTATTTTACTTAATTTTGCTCTTCTTCCTCAATAAATTTATTTTGGTTACATTCTTAATTAGTAGTTTTAAATGTGCTCCTCCTCCAGAGACTTACAGGGTGCTTTTGGTAGTATACTGGATTTTTTTAAGGCTCACTTCCCTTTCATGTATTTCCTCTAATTTCCTCTAATTTCAATAAAGAAATCCAAATGGTCTGTGCCACAACATCCTATGGTCCTGTGGAAACCAGTCAGAAAGCTCCATGGCACAGGGGTACCATTTTAGTTTGCCCACGACCTTTATTTTGGCTCCTCTGGAATGCTACAGATCTCCACTGCCAAAACGAGTCTCAAAGCACAAAAAATTTTACCATGGCCAATGGGTCACCTAAAGGCAACAAGCATCTTTTACTGCAATAAATCTTCATTACTCCCAAAACAGGTTGAACTCTACATGGAAAACAGCTGGAGCATCTCAGCCTGTGCATATCCATTTAGAATTTGTTGTATACAGTGGCGTGCAATGTGCCGCCAGGTGTCCGAGTTTGGGTGAACAGGTCCACAAATACCTGCCATGAATACTGTGCTGCCCCAGTCATTGTTGGTGTTCTGGGTAGAAGTGCTTGAGTAGAGGCAGCTCATGTTTTTTTGGTATTTTTTTTTTACCTAGTTTTGTTGTTGCTATTTATATTGTTATGTATCTAGGCAATAAAACAATAATATTCTATAACCTAATTCTTCTCCTATAATACCTCTGTAATTTTATTTAATTTTTATATATTCATCTATATTTCACACAGGTATATTTAAATTTTTTTTTTTTAATGGAGTTGCAGTGTACATACATAAGTGATCCAGGTGGCTGTGATGTAAACTTCTTGGATCTTTTAGAAAATAGTGTCACTGGGAATTACCTTGTGGAAGTAATGGTGAGCTTGGATCATTTGTGTCCTTCCTTACTT
>NW_008587517.1:0-15076 GCF_000691845.1 Merops nubicus
TTTCGTGCTTCCAGCGTCTGACAGTCCTTCCCTGGCAGCAGCTGTGTTTGAGTGGTGTGTGCCTGCTGTGGGGCTGCCCAGAGCTGAGCTGTCTGGGCAGGGCTGGCTGGTATTTGTATGAGATCACTTTGTGCCAGTATGTGAGTTCTTTGAAGCTGACATTTGCATACAATAGCTCTGGGGTTTCTCTTTTTGTATTGTAAGAGAGAGATAGATTTTTTAATTAATTTAAACTATGCATTTCTTTAACCAGGCCTTTGCTCTTTTGCATATCTAACTAGTGTGATCACAAGTACAGCTTTACCAAACAAACTTCCAACAGAATGTTTTGGAAACATTCCAAAACAGAATGTTTTCCAAACGTCTCAGAAACAGATCTGGCTAAGCTGATGCCCTCTTTTATAAATTCATCTACTGACCCCGATCCTCTTCTCCCTCTGTCTTGGGATTCAGAGAAGTACATGACTAATATTTATAGGCATAAATGGCTTCCCTGCTAGGATCACTCAACGCAGAGCCATGATGCTTCAGTGCTGAGCAGCTCAAGGGCAGAAAATGTAGTTAGGTTGTGGCCTGAGCAAAGCCAGGAAGGACTGCTTGAGATCATCAAGTTCTAACGCACTTGACGTGAGAACAAATCTGTCTCTAGGATACGAAATTAGTGCTTTAAGTCACTGTCTCTGTTTTGTCCTTTTCAATTACCTCGTTTCAAAGTCTGTGGCTATTTAATAGGAGTTTTCAATATCTCATTTCCAGCACATCCCAAGGGAAAATTATGTGAGGGAAATAGAGAGAAGACAACTTGGCTGTGCTAATTCACCAGTAGCTACTAATTAGATTTGTGGATGGTCAATATCATACACAAGAACAATGCAGAATGACTTAATTCTCTGCTTCATAATGCTGGCCTGCTTAACTTTCTGGTTAGCACACTGAAAAGTAGAGAAGAGAGAATGATACTAGCCAGCTCATTTTATGTTGTGGGTATGGTGTTGGGCTTGTGGTGTGTGTTTGGTGTTTGTTTGTGGTTTTTTTTTTTTTTTTTTTTTTTTAATGTTTTTGGGGCTTGTTCTGTTTTGTTTTGTTTTGTTTTTTTCCTTTGAATGCTTTACTTTATAAAGTTGGGCTTTATTTTGGCTCCCAGTCATTGCATATCCAGAAGGTTTTTGACCCGTGTGAGACGGGTGTGTTTTTCTCAGCCTAGTTTGTAAACGGTGTCTTTAGCAGTGACAGAAGAGGATGACAGTGAGCCAAAGAGACCTCATTAGTGTATGTCCACAGGGATCTCCTCTGAATTATGCACTTCTCCACTGTGAGCAGGACTGCAAGCAGTTAAGCTTCTTTGACTGGAGAAAGCCATGATTTAGTAGTCAGTATAAATAAAAACAGGATTAAATTATCACTGTGACAGAACCCTAGCTACAGTTAATTTTCAGGACTAAGTCAGGTTCATGTGAGCAAATTCTCAGAAATGGCATGCACTTGGCAGTGCATTAAATTGCAAGGGATGAAACAGTTGTGACCCTTTGCCCTGCTTCTCCACATGCCAGAGAGCTCAATGGGCCACAAATTGGCACAGGACCAGCTGTAATCTTTAGCTTGGAATATCAGTGTGAATTAAAATTAAATACAGTTCACCTTGAAGTGCAAGGCTGGAGAAGGCAATAGTTCAGGAGAGGGATTGTGTGCCGGTCTCTGTGAGGAGCAGCACTTCTGGGCAGAGCAGGCAGCAGGGAAAGAAAATATATCGAGTGTGGCATCACTTGCAATCAGTGACTGCTGATTGCCTGTCATTTTACATCGAAGGCAAGGGAGTTTCACTAGGAAAATATGAGGTTTCTTGCGTGTAGACTTCCATTGTGTTTCTTAATTGAGAATGAAAAAGTGTTTTTTTCCCCCTCTACAGAAGAGTTAAGGGTTTTCAGCTGACTGTAGTTCAAGAATGTTTAATTTCCATAATCTCCTCTAAAAGTTATGTGAGTGTTCATTCTGCTGTCTAGTGCAGTGCTTTATAGAGTTGTTGCACAGAGGACTAAAACAAGTATTTTAGTATTTGTAGTTTTGCCCCTAAAAATGAGAATTCTTACTCAGTTATTATATTTGTACTACAATGACTCTAAATTTTCCATTTTCCCGGATGCGAAAACAGGAAATGACAATATCAGGAAAGAACAGATCCCCCTCATTTTCACATGTGTGCTAAGAAGCAGTGAGAAATACAATGATGTTCCGCTTTTCATTATTGGTCTGAATATTGATCATTTGCCTAGTACCTTTTCATGCAACTACTTGTATATTAGTCTGATTCACTTGCAGTTTCTCTGAATATACCATAAAGAGATGAGAGTTACTTGAGAGTGCAGAACAGAGAATATAAGGGAATTTTGGAAAATTCAGTGATTCCCTAACTTTGGCAACCTTTCCCCTTTTGTTTCTTGGTGGTTTTAGCTTTTACTACTTTACCCATGGTTAAAAAAAAAAAAAAAAAGGGGGGTGGGAGGAAGTAGCAAAAATGAATAGACATGAAAAAATCTGTACATTTACTGGCATACAAAGATCTGTCATATATAAGCAGTAGTGAATTTTTATGAAAGCAGACACAAGTTTTCCAGGTATATTTGGAAGACATCAGTTATATGATAAAAGGCTGCTTTTAATTCAGAAATTACTTGTAAGGTGTTTAGTTTAACCTACATGTGGCTAGCTGAGGAAGATTTTGCAGCCAGTAAATACTTCCAGGACTGCTTGAATGAAGTCTTGTACTGGGAGTCAGGCAGGACACCTAACGTAGAAGCGACTCAGGTCTACAGCATGGTTTGAGCACACTGCCTCAATCCCATCAGCTTTCATTTCCCCTCTGACCTTGGCATATCTTGTCTGTTTAGGATGCAGCTATAAGTCAGATTCTGTTTGATGAAGTGCTTGTGCTATGCAGTCATTATCTCTGCTTCTGAAATAATCTTTCATTAAATCTACCTGGGTGAGGGGCCTGTCTGAGACTTTTACTAATTTAGGAGCCATTTAAGACAAGTGGATCCTTCCCCCCCAGTGTCACTGAGTTTTAATTGGAGCTGAATTTTCAATGCAATCAGAGAAATATTTAATTTTCTTTGCACTGTTGCCTCATCTTTATGATGCATTAACATTTCTGGAGTAACTGATCTTCTAATGAGTTCCCCGGCCAGGAGCTCTGAACACTCCCCTAGCACCTGCTACAAGGAAGTTGTTATCAGGAAGCTCCTGTGCTTTGCAGGGTTTGTGGATCTGAGCTGAAGTGCTGAGTGACCCTAACCTGACTCTTAAGTGAGGCAGTAGCTGCATGGTGGTGTTTTTTTTTTTTTTTTTTTTTTTTTTTTTTTTTTTTTTTTTTTTTTTTTTGTTTTGTTTTTTTTTTTTTTTTTTTTTTTTTTTTTGTTTTTTGTTTTGTTTTTGGTTGTGTTTTTTTTTTTTGTTGTTGTTGTTTAGGTTGTGGTGTGGTGGGTTTTTGTTGTGTTTGTTTGGATTTTTTAATTATTATTGGGGGGTGGGGGTGGTGTTGGTGGCTTGGTTCTTTTGTTTATTTTTTGCTTTCTCCCTGGGGATTTTAGAATTACTGTTACCCAATGAAATCCCAAAAGGCTAGTGAAAAAGATGACATTATCAGTCATGGTGGAAAGACTGATCTACTGACTTTGGTCAGGAGCTGTCAGAAGGGAAGATGACTTGCTAACGAGCAGTGAACAGAGGAGCAGAAGGTGCACTCTCCATTCTTAAAACTAGGTCAGTCCTCTTTAGGCAACATTTTCATGTCATGTAACGGGTAAGTCGCAGAGTGCAATACTTCTTTTCCAGATATAAATGGACTTGTGTTAGTTCTGTGGCTGTGAGAACTCACATTGGACTGTATTCTTATCTTAGCACTCGTGTTTGCCTAGCTCCTGCAAAATACTGAACCTTAACTCTTCAGTGGAGTTTATGACTTGCCTTCAATTTACTCTCTCAAGCATTGCAGTCCTGATTAGGTTCTGTAAGAAGCATGTGCAAATTATGTTATGTTTCAAACAGCATTTTTACACTTATAGCTATTGGCTGCTAATCAACTTGCAGAATGATCTAACAGTTAGAAAGCTTTAGCAAACTTCACCAGAATTACTTGCTGAGAGCAAATGGCAGCATTAAAGCTTCATTTCACTGAAGCTGAAGGCTTTCAAATGCCCATTCAGCTTTGACATGAGCCCTTCAGGTCTGGAGTTGCACCTGCTCTGAAGATGCAGACTTTTCATCGTGTGCTACTTTTGTGCATGTAGGCTATTTGGGAATAACTCCTTGGAGCTATCCTGAGGAGTAAGATGTCAGTAAGGCCAAGATCGTTACGCTTTTAAACTAGTAGCAATAGAGCAAGCATCTAATGTGTTTCTCTTCGTGTGTGCTTGTTTGCTGTTTGTGGTGGGGTTTTGCTGCTTTTGTGGTTTGGTGGTGTGGTATGTTGTGGTTTTTTGTCTGTTTTTATCAGAGTACTTGCAGAAGTCATGCTAATGTTTGTGCTGATCTCAGTTTGTGCTTTAATGACTTGTGAACATTGGACCCACAACTGTAGCCTGTGTAGGTTTATCAGCTGTAAAATGGGGAGGGTTGTACCACATTGAAGAGCTTTTAGATGCTAGTGGTTCTACTAAATTTTAAAATAGCCAGTTGGAAAGAGCTTTGAAAAAATAAAGTTTCCATTTATTGGATCAGTTTGGCCTTTAAGTGATAGGAGGAATATGTTTTGGAGCTAGTTGTTCCCCCTCTTCTGTTTTCTATTTATTTACACATTCTATTTTTAAATGTAAATCCATGAAGGCATTTAAGAACTGTTGCCCCATTCTGTGTATAGGTTAGCCTTGTTGATAAAGCTTTGAGTATTCTAGAACTTGGCAGAATGCCCAGTGTGTGGCTTGTGAAGGGGATGCTGGGCAGCTGGGTTCTGCCTGGTCCATTACCCTCTGGCTTGTCAAGAACAGTGTAGTGGGGTGAAGATGTCAAAGACATAGAGAAGTCTGTTTCAAAGGTATCACTACAGAGTTGAATTACATGAATAAGAAAGACTGGAATAGGAAAGAGGAACGAAGGTGTTGAGGCAGAAGTACCATGTGGCACAGTCCTTAGAAGACAGCAACAGGCGGACTCATTCAGGATGTCACTGGAAAAAAGCAGTAACTGAGGCCAAAAGCATACCACAGAGTACAGAGAAATCCTGGGACATGAATTCTCTCATACTCAAACTTTTTAAACTAAACAATTCATTCATCATTTCACATTTTGTCAACATGGGTTGGCCTCAATGAGATGCCTTTCTCCCTCTGTTTGCTAGGCAGAATGGTTACTCTGAAGTCATTTGGCTCAACAAACAGATTTATACATTGGAAGTTAATTTGCTGTCTTTGTTCTGCCCTGCCTGTTACGTAACATTGTGGCAGGTTTTCTTGTGTATTTTCCTGTAACATTTAGAAATTATTTTTGGATTCTTGTAGCAGACTGCACCTTATTACATATGCACCTATTGACTCTTTTTCCTTCTCCCTTGCTTGTTTATAGCCCCTCGACTTGAATTAGATTCCTAAGATTTGCATAGAGATCTTGTGTAAGTGTAACTGAGTTTTTGAGTGGTTGCCCTGTGGTAAGTAGTACATGTAGCTTGTTTTGTGCTAATTTCACGTGGAAGACTTTGCTGCTCGTGGTATGTGGTACAGTCCCCAAAGGTTTTGAAGAGTCAGTGGTGGTTCAGTCAGTGAAGGAAGGTGAGGAGGAGGGTCTTGACAAAAGGTGTCATGGAGCAGGTGAGGTTTCTCCCAATAAGCCAGCCCCTGAGAGACTCTTGATGAAGCTTCATCACCTGTGGAAGAGAAATCTGGTTCAGAGAGTTTTTTAGGAAAAACAGCTGTCTTTATCTTCCAGGACGTTCAGAAACACAGTAACAGGATAGTAGAACAGCGAACATTTTCAGTCTCTTTCCTCCCAGATTATTATTAGAGTATTTTGCAGGCTGCTTTCAGTGAGCTTTGAACCCACATGATGACATAGTTCATGGTAATTTTTTTTCTCTTCAATTTTTTTTTGTTTTGTTTTGTAAACTAATAGTAAAAATGAGGTCTACATTGTGCTCCTGGTATTAGCTTGTTTTTTTATTTGGGGCTGATCTTAAAGCATTTTCCTGCAAGGTATTTGTGATGATGGATTTGAAGGAAGAGAGAGTAAGGCTGGGTTTGAGTAAAGAGGTGAGACCTGGTGCCTGGGTTGTGGAAGGAAGTGAATGATAAGAGGAAAACTGTAGAATAGAACTAAAGGGGGAAAGCTGGTCAGAGCAGGTGCTGAGAGGAGATGCATTTGCAGAAGAAAGGGGGTTAACAAACGACCTATAGGCCGTCTCACAAACTAAAGCAAAGTATGGAAAGTTTGACTTGTTGATGCGGGGAAATGAGCCTTTATGCTTCTTGGTGCCTTTGAAAAATATCTTGATTCGTAAGTATCAGATTGCTTTCAGAAAGAGCAATTCTGTTGCCACCCAAAAACCTCATCTGTGTTCTCAGTCTGCATTTGCTATGGTGCCACAGGAAGCCATGCCTAGTCCTTTTGCTTGGCTCTTCACTCTGCCTCCAAAAGAGCAGCTCTGCAGTGGCAGTTCTTTTGCATTAGTCTTTGCCTACAATATGCTTCCTTTTGGCTCCAGGGCATTCCCAACAGCATTGTAAATAATGCATCAGGACTGTCCATCCTCATCATAGCAGACACAGTGGAAAGATATCTGAGGAAACTCTAAACTTGTATTTCTTTCTGTGTGTGGATCTTTTTAAATCGTCCTCATACTCGCATGTGTGTTTATTTTTCTACGTGTCCATAGTCATTAAAGCAGGGTCTAGCGTTTGCCAGTATTTTTGAATATGAGGGACGGAGCTGCTTACGTTTCAGCCTTCTTAGGGAAGGTCTTACCTGATTCCACCGACATGCGGTTACTCGGTAGATTCCTGCGCAGTTTTGTAAGGTGAAAGCAGAGTAAGAACAGGATGGATTGAAGTCACAGAACTGTAAGCATCTTTCCTGGGCTCATGAGAGCTTGCAAAGAGGTTCTCTCCCATGTAATTGAACTGCATTTTACATATTCTGTTAGCAAAGAAATTAATCCTTTTTGATTCCTGTACTTGGAAGTCACATCCTAGGGTCCTGCTCCAGTACATTCTGATCTCCAGTTATGCCAAGGAGAACAGTTTATGCATGCATAAAGCTTATCTAGACTAGGCTTATTTAATAAATAAGTAGTTCCACACTATTTTTTTCCCATTGGTGTTAATTGTGAAATTTTAACTTTTTGAATATGGAGCTCTGTTCCTTCACATTGGGATTTTTGGGACTACTTTCAAATGTTCTATAGCATCATGTACTTTCTTCATCTGAGCTTTCAATTTATATTGTAATATAACCTATCAGTATTAATAATACCACTAATGCATCTATTAGTTTTCCCAGTGAAGTTATCAATTTTTCTGTAACTGGGAATTACTTAGGGGAAGCTTTGTACTGGTGTTATGAGAAAGGGAAAACTGGACCAGGAGGAGTTGACACCTATTAAGTATGCTGAATGTTTTAGAATAAGAGTTTATTAAAAATGTTTTCTATTCCAGACAAACTGTTTTCCACAGCAAATTTTACTTGTAATACTGGAGTTAATTGATCTGATTATTTGCTTTTTAGGTCCTATGGACCTAAGCTCTCTCACACCTGGCTTTTAGTCTGACATTAGGAGAGGAAAACAACACTTATAGATTTTCCAGTTCCTACTTGATTTTAAACTTTTAATGAATTATAAAATAAAATGAGAGGGAAAAAAGAATGCACCTGCAGAACAGACTGCAATTGCACAAATATGTTTATACTAAACCTCTGTGTTGATGTGCTCAGTCAGCAGCCTCCTTCACTTCAATGCTCAGTCAGTTCAAAGCTTTGGTAGTAAACATACATTGCTTGAACATATTTTGCATTTAGTTCTAGCTCTTTTAATGAAACTATAGTATTCTGAACCCTTAGTGTATGAAGTTTCTCAAATTAATTTTTAAATACTACTACTTCCAAAAAAATTTAGAAAATTTTAAACTTTTTTTTATCCCCTAGTACCCTCAGTATGTGTGGTTGGTTGGTTTGTTTGTTTGTTTGAATGGCTTCCTTCATTTGAATACCATTTTAATACGCTTTATTTAATGGATAATGTAAACCAGGGTCCACTATATAATATTAATTGTAGATGTAGGGAGAACTTGAAAAAATTAAGGATGGGAAGGCTCTGCCCTGTAACACCACAGGGTCTGTTCAGCTGTGACTAAGCCAGAAGCTCTTGGTTGAATGCTGAGTGTAATCTTTGTTGTGCAGTGACCTCTGCAGCCAGAGGGATGATAAAGGCTGCTTTTAAGCTATCTGCTGGTCTGTGACTGGCATCTGCAAGTGCAGCCCAGATGTCAAAAGCAATCTGTGAAACTGGTGTAGAAAGACCCAAGGGGTTTTGAATAAAGTTAGACTAGTAACAACCAGTCCCTGTTTTGTTACTGAATGACAATCATAAGATAGCTTGTACATGCTAGTGACATCAGTGTTGTAAAAATACCACAGATACATTGTTGATAAAACTTGACAGGGGAAATCGAACAATTTATAATGATGAAAAACTTCTGTATGTGCAATGTGAAATTCAATGTAATTTAGAAGCTTAGCTGTGGGTTGTTTTATCTGAAATGGCTTCTACTTACTATTGTTTTTTCTCTGTTAGGACATCTTTCATTTCCTGTGCAGAGATCATAGGTCATGTCTTCTGGTGAGGATTAGTGCTGATGATAGCAGAGATTTGTCAATTCATTGTGGCAGTGTTCACATGTGAGTAATGCTTTATACACTTGACTTGCAACATATGCTATGACACAGTGTCGGGAATGGATTAAACTCAGACCCCTGTTCACTGAGTGTTACTGTGCACACTGGGACAGTGTCCTTTTCTAATGTCTTGCACGTGTAATTTCCCAGCTGTGGAGGGAAGATTATTATTATTCCCTCTCTGCAACATAGTCAAGGAGCAGCGTGGCCAATTAAGTCTGGTGCATGTACAGTTTTGAATCCAGAGTTGGTGAACTGCATCAGAGTTGGTAACCTTTGCCTTGTCCTCTCTCTCAAACATCAGATTTGAAATTCCTCAGCGTTACAAAGTTATGGTAGATGAAGCCAGTGAAGACTAACAAGATCTTTAAAGGTTTAAACGGAATTTCCAGTATCTGAGTGAGGTGTGATGACATTAGACTTGTGGAATAAGCTTCTCTGTTCCATGCTAACATGATCACATGGTTCCTGGTTGCAGCCAAATGAGTTTAAGGAGTGTTATAAGCAACCATGGCACAGCTTTGCTGTATCACCACTTCAAGCTGGTTTGGGGTCTCTTGGTCCACACATGAACCTGGCTGTCAGTAGTTCTGGTGATGCTTGGCTGTAGATTCGCTTGTCCAAATAGGTGTGTTGACTAAAACCTGATTTTTACTTTCTCCTTTCTTGTCGTTGTATCCATTTTGCGTGGCACAAGCGGTACTTTGGTGCTTTTCCATATTTTACTGCACCTAGAAAGACAGGCAAGTTTTCTCACAGTAGGGACACTGGAGCGTACGGGAATAAAACAAAATGTAGGCCAGGCCTGCAGAAATCTGAACAATGCAGCTCTGGGGACAGAACACAGTGAGTGATCCAGGGCTCTGTGCTGTGGCTCCTTACACCTGCTTAAGCTGATGTTCTCAGACACTTGTGCCTGTCAGGCAGCCTTAGCTTTGAGCAGCTGCTTCATAACATCTTTCAAATCCCCTTGCAACAAAGCCTGGAAGTTTGGTAATGGAGAGCCGAATGGCACTTAGAATGGCACTCCTGCTGTTGGGTGTTTCTCTCTTAATGATTAAAACCCATCTTGATACCCTGCTGGTTAGCACTGACAGAGAAAAAAGAAAATTGGTCTCCCCATGAGACGTATTCATCAATTAAAAGTAAGATATCTCATTTTGCAGATTAAACATCTGGAGTGTGTGACATGGTGTGTGCTCTGGATGGTGTACAATCAACCGGCAGAACAAAATGTTGGCTGGACTCTGCCAAAAGGCTCCAGGCTGGAAGGTTGCTTCCCCAAGAGCAAGCTTGTAAGTCTACTGATACACACAGATTTATAGGATGATATGAGGTGAGCCTGGGTTTTGTCTTCCAAAACCAGAAGCAATTACTGTTTCAACACAAACACGGAGTGTTCTTTGCTTCTAACAAATTTTGTTTAAAAACATGTTGTGAAAAATGAAAGAAGTAGCAAAATAGCGGAAATCAAAGGTGTTAACTGACGTGCATCAAATGTTATCTAATTCTTCAAGACTCCAAGGATGCTCAACACCTCTTAGTTTCAGGGCTGTCCATTTTTCATTTCCCAGGACAAAAAAAAACCCCATATTTTTTCACAGAGCAATACTAGCAAGTAAGCAGAAGAGTGTCTGGTGAAGCAAATACTTGATATGGTCAAGAGCTCAATTATGCATCAGCGGATTCAATTTATAGAGCAGAGAGCATCAGTCTTGGATGAAGTCAGACTCCCACACAGAGCACTAAAGCATGCGCTGGCAGAATTAATTAGATAGAGTGCTAGCCAGAAGTCACTTCTTCCAAAAGGTAATTTGATTCAGCCCTACAGAAATCAGACTCCAGAAGTGTAATATTTACATCTCTTGTTTCAAATAACTGGATGTATAGGGGAAAAAAGAGCTTGTTTATTACTAGATTTCTTGTTCTTGGGTGAAAACTTTTCCTTAGATACGAGTGTAGCTTTTGAGAAGTAGTCAAGTGAGGAGACTCTTTTGTACGCTTGGTTTACAGACTCTAAGTGTCTTGGACTAGTGATAATTTTTTTCCAGATGTGTTTACAAGTAAGCAGTTTGTATGGTATCTGGATAATGGAGGTGGTATAAAAGGCACATATGACTAAAGACTATGAAGAGCCATCTTCATCCGCTTCTCTTTTTCACAAATAAGATTTTCTTGGTCCTGTAAAAAAATTGTAGGAGTTCATCCTCATGCTCTTGGTACTATATGCACTGCTTTAATACAGTGTCACAAGAGATATAAAATAAGTGTTGAGGACCAGAATGAGGCCAGTTGCATTCCCATTTGTTTTTCTGTGCCAGTAAAAGCTTTTATACGACTCTAGTCTGTCTACATGTGATCCTAGGAAATCAATAGACTTTCTGGCTGCAGACAACTAAGTCTTGTCTCTCAAGTACTCCTGTGTGGGCTTGCACATGTGAACTGGTTAGGTTTGCTCCCATTACTCCTGTTGGAAGGAAGATGACCTTTCAGAATCACCTGACAGATTTGGAGACTTGTGCTTTTCTATTGGAAAAAACTTTATAGAAGCAGAATGCATCAAGCAGCCAAAACTAGATTTTTCTTTCAAGTGCAGAGGAGCAGAGAGTTGCAATCAAGCTATCCTGAGCCCTTAATTTTGACTGAGGTATTGAAGTCCCACTGCAAGTCCTAGATGATGAAATGCTGGTTTACTGCCAAAAGAAGAGAGACAGTGTAATTTTTCCCTCTCATGGGTTCTGCTAGGGATGCTGCTATCAATTCACATTAGCTGACGTAGAGGTGAGCAGACACAGAGTGAGTTGTGGTGAAGGACTCTCTGTTCTGTGGCCTTTCAGAAGTCTCAAGTTTGGATCTTCTCCAAAACACAGCACCTCCTCATCATCTTCTCCCTACTTCAATCCACTTCTGGCTCAGCAGCTCCACCTGAGGTCGGTGGGCACTGCACAAATAAGATGACATCAGACCTTACTTTTTGTGACCTGTGCAATCTCTTTGGCACGTGATCTGAGGGTCAGGTTGATTGCAGCGAGCTATACAGTGTGTTTTGCAGGTGTTTTTCACTCTGATGCAGACCGGGCCCCAGGCTCCCTCCACTGACTTCCACTTGCATTTCCAATTTTCTTTGTGTGCAAGCTCAGTCTATCACAGGCAGCCTTTCCACTGGCCATTAATACTCACTGGCTGACTGATGGACTGGACTCCCATGCTGCATCACTTTGAAAGTTAATAGGATTACTAGAACTGCAAGAAACAGCTCACATGGTGAGCTTTAAGCAGGAGAGGGGGGAGGTAAAGAGGAGGTAATAACCAATTTGTCAAGATTCATACAGTGAGTGAGTTCACCTCCTTTGACTTATCCAAAACTGCATTTGACTCATAGCAGCCTTAATGGACCAATTGTCATCTTGATTGACAACCCAACAGCAGAGTATAATGAAGCAGGTATAAATTAAATGAAGACAAAATGACAGAGGTGGCTCAAGGATGTCTTCAGGGTGCTTCCAGACTGCCTAGCAAGTGTGGGCCCAAGGCTGTGTTGAGTCCAGCCCTGCCAGTGATGCCTCACTCCCAGTCTCTGTATGAGACGGACTCAAGGCCACACAAGGAGGCACCGTGGACTAAAATGCCTGCACGCCTGCAGTGGTGAAGAGGATAGATGGATCATGCCAGATGCACTGAGCACTCTGTATTTAGTTTGCTCTGCAAACAGCAGAAGATCTCTGTGAAGTCCTGAGACAATGGCACGTGACTGGAGATCAAACTGAGCATGTCTGCTCGTGTGATATTGCCCAAGTCATAGGCTTTACATTAACAACACAGAAGCACAGTGAAACGGTAAGGATTTACTAGGGTGTAGACCACTTTTTACTCTAGATGACAGACTAAAGAACTCAACCATGTTCTTGCTGCCTTTAGACTAAAGAACTTAAAAACTGTGTAAAGGGCTGGTATGTTTTTGATAGCTTTTCTGATTGACATTCGTATAATTGTAGCTTGCATGCATTTCTTAATTGGATGCTGAGGAAGACTGAGGAGCAGAGAAGGCTTACGTGTGTTCTACCTTGGGTTAAAAAGAAACTTAATTCCTGTTTCTCCCTAAACTTTCCTTCAACTCCTCCTTCTCTCAGTGCCCCATTTCTTCTTTTCCATCCCTGGAAAGAGCAGCCTTGGGTACTGCTGGAAAACATGTTTACTGGCATCATGGAGAGTGAAGTATTTGAGAAGCGTTGGGTTGGGCAATAAAACAACAAATGGTGTTCCCAAGGCTCTGAGACATTCTCTATTCCTTTAGCCATTGGAAACCTTGGGAACACAACCAATACTAGCCCAAATAAAGAAGGAAATGGTTGTGTTGCTAGGAAATTCTGGAATGGCTGGAGATCACAAAATCATGTAGGAAGAACTATGGAAATGTATTACAAAGAATTCTGATACCTTGAGCAAAACTCGATGATAAAATCTTTTTCATACTCTTAGAGAGTTCACACAATGTTTTCCTGTTT
Source organism: Merops nubicus (assembly GCF_000691845.1). Lineage (NCBI taxonomy): Eukaryota > Metazoa > Chordata > Aves > Coraciiformes > Meropidae > Merops > Merops nubicus. The sequence goes on from NW_008587517.1 coordinate 13,380, forward strand.
GTAGTACAGAGCAGAAAATGCTCACGATGATGCGTTCATGAGACAAAGAAACTGTTTACAAATGCAGATAATGATGTTCATCCTGTTATGAACCTAGAGAAGGTGAGATGTGGGGACATGGTCTTCAAGGGGGGAATACACGAAGTGGTTATAAAGTGAAGATGCTGCTAAGTAACCATTCCTGGGGTTTTAAGGAGCGTAATAATTCATAAGTGTCCCTTGTTGTACTTAACTTGTGCAAGATTCTTCCTAACATCCTACATATTCAAAATATCCAAATATTTCTGCTTTTTTTTTTCTAACCTCTGCACTGTAGTTCTCTATCAAGGCAAGAATTTCTTCAGAATCTGTTCTCCAACTGCTGAATTGGTATTGGTTTGGTTTTGTTCTGTTGGGTTATAATCCTGCTTGAAGTGGGTTGCGGGGCTCAGTATTGCCTGAAAGTAATTTGGATGCAGTACACAGTCCACATCAAACAGTTCCCTATGGCAAACACATGGATGATCTTGTCCTTTTGGTAACATCAGCACTAAGGCCAAAAAGTAAAGCTGAAGGACAGGATTGCTCACACCCCAAGAGGGGTGTGTCTGTGTCGGGAGGTTCAAAGAGAGCTCTTTGGGCAAGGGAAGCAGCTTCTTGTTGCCCTCTGGTGGGAATAAACAGAGGAAGTGTTTCCACTGCCACCTTTTCCTTACAAAAACCCACTCAGCAGTTTATTTTTTGGAGGAGGGGAGGGAAGACTTTCTTTCTCAGCCTCTACTGTCAAGTGAAGTGTCCTTTCAAGTTAACATTTCTTTCCTTTCTGGACCCTGAGGACATGTTGCCATCAGCATTTATATGAGTAAGGCTGCTCTAATTCTTTCCTTCTGCTGATTTTGTGAAAACAATTGTGATCCCTGTGCTGTCATGTGCTGCAACTCGAAAGGCAGCAGTACTTATGAGATTTCCCATAGCTACATGAAGAGAACTGTTTCCAGATAAGTCTATTCATATAGCGCCATATGCCAATCCCAGAGTGTCTGTAAGCTTCTGAAATTGTGTATTCTTGCATGTAATAAGAAAAGTGTTCAAAAGGATGACAAGTGCAATTTTAAAATGTGTTAAGTATGACTTCTAAGTCTGAGGGTGGCAGGGAATAACTTGGGAACTGAAGAATAGACCATTCCTCTCCAAAGTGCACTTCTAGACTCCTCTGCATATGTAGGTTTTTGTACCAGTAGAACAAAATCAGTGTATCAGTGAGGAAAAAAAAAAAAAAAAAGTTGGGTTATGGTTTTACAAATGTGTATGTCTGATAAACTGATAATTGTGCAATTCCTAGCTAATCTCATTAAAATAGAATCAGGTTGCCTTTTATCAAAATAGCTTCCTGTGCAGGGATAAACTGTTCTCATTCAATCCTACACATGCACACTGAAACCTGGGGACGGTTGCCTATATCTTAACATTAACGGGACAGCTAAAATGCCCAAGCATCTATGCATGGCAGAGGCTTGCGCTTCATTTTAAAGTTTCTTCTTCTCTCCTTAGTAGCAGTGTAGCTAATGTGGTAGTTCTTGCTTACATCCCCACAGCCTCTCCTTTTCTGTCAGGTTTGTAAGCGAAACGCACAGAGATGACAACAAACAAAACAACCAGCTCATCTGCTGGAATAGTAATAAGTCAGAAAACTGTCATCTACAGTGCACAGCTCTCGC
>NW_008587517.1:15107-33245 GCF_000691845.1 Merops nubicus
GAGTGGATTTAGAAAAAGATGTCAGATGTGACAGAAAGAACCAAACACAGGTGCTGAAACTGATCTTCACTAATATTTTTTTTAGGAGAAGGACACTGCGTGCAAAAGTTTATGTAGTTTCAGGGCAAAGTGAGGTTTATGTGGTTACCTTTTACAGAGAAAAAAAGAGTGAGCTTTTAGTCTCACTAGGAGTACAATAAAGACAAAAGAAAAGCTAAATCTCCAGGGAGGCAGATAGTGTGTGTTTGCTGTCTGCAGACATACGCATAGAGCTGATCAGGTTTTAAAGGTACTGTTCAAAGCAAAAGGGCTGCCACAGCTCTGCTGATTGTTTGGGGTGATGCATTCCCTTTACATATAGACTTTTCACAGTTACATTTCAGAGGGAGGAAAATTCATGTGGGTGAAACTAACTTAACTTTGGAAGGAAAAAATGAGTGATCCTTCCAAACAGAAGTAAATTATACTCAAAACAATGGGTACTAGTCCAAACCAAGCACGGAAAGCTGCATGTGAGAGAGGCTAAAATTTGCATCTGTACTGTGGACCAGGCCTAAACAGTGAGTGTAAATAAAACATTGCACAGCAGGCATCTTTCTTGCAATCACAGCTGTGTCTGCAGAGCAGCAAGGATATCAAAGAAGCTGGCAGGTAGCAGTGCTGGTAATGCCAGCAGGCTGGCACAGCCCCTTCAATATGTCTATGCTCAGCTACAAGCAGAATGGTGGTTGCTGTGTAGATACTCTGAATCAGCAGCTGCAACCTGCACACTGCAAACCCAATTGTCATCTGAACAGCCTTTCTTTCTACTGCTCTATATTTAATTTAGCATCAAATTTATACTGTCTTTAATTTCATTGCCAAGACAGTCTGTCTGAGGAACCTTCTTTCAGACCAGTCAGAAACAGACATATTAAGAAAAATGCTAGTGGAAAAGCATATATTTAACCATTGCATATAACCCCTCCATCAGTCTCAAAATGGGTCACGGTTTGATTTCTGAACCACTTCTGTGTCCAGAAAGCTGACGGGGTTTTAGTCAATGTCTTGGATTTTTGTTTGCCTGTGCTCTTGAAATCCAGAAAGAATGAGTCTTTTTTTTTTTTTCTCCCCAATAAATAGAAGGAAGTAAGTGATGACTCTGTGTTTGCCTTCGAATTCCTTATGGAGGGCAAAGGAGCTAGCTGCTTATTGCAGAGCTGATTGTGTTGTGCCTTGATATGCCCAGCTTGTGAATTTTCTATATGTAGAGCTACTGGTAATACTCTAATGCCATTTTACAGTTTTCTTTTTGTTTTGCTAGCCTCACAAAATGTACGTTAGCAGTATAAGAGGATTTAAAAAGAGTCTTTACATACTGCTTACAAAATATATCCAAAGACTAGAAGAAAAATAGTTTGCCTTGCTAATGAAGATTGTGTCTACCAAGACAAAGTTTAATTGCTTTTAGGGCTGTGAGAGCAATTTCTCAGTATCTGATTTATGGTGATGAATTGTACTTCACATCGCTCTTTGTCTGTGTGCCTGTGTGGTTGTTTTTTTTTTTTTTTTTAACAGTCTTGAAGTTTTTCTGAAATGAAAGGAACATTATGCTTATAAGTGAATTTCTATGTTTTACTTCTTTTTTTGGGGGAAGAAAATATCCCAGACAAATCTGTTTCCTGTCAGATATTGAGATTCTACCAAGATCACTCGATAACTCTGCTCTCTTAAAAACAGAGCAAGAGTGAAGGATCTCAAAGTAAAAAAAGGCACAGCAAAAGGAGGTTTCCAGCTGTGACATGTTAATAATATCTTGCATGTTTTTGAGCAGTTCCTTGTGAGATCCTGAGTCACGTTATAAAACCATCCACTGGGAAGAATAGTACTCAGGTCTGTAGCATTTTAACCATACAAAAATCTGTGTCCAGTTCTGTACCCAGTTTAACTGAGCCCCAGGGAGCGCTGGAAGATTTTAGCTCAGTAGATGACTGTTGTAATATGCAAAGCCCACCCTAGTTAGGGGCCGGCGTTTGGAAGATCACGCGATATAACGGAAAGCGTAGACCACCCACGAGGGGTGCTGTGGGCGGGGCTTCTCATATATAAGCAATTGCAACAATTCAATAAACGCCATTTGCTGCATCCTCCACACTGGAGTTCGTGTCTCAATGGCCCTCAATGGCAGAGGTTGAGTAGCCATGATCCAGGGTCCGAGCGTTGGCGACAACAAGTGGCGACCCCGACGTGATCGACGAGTGGGCCGCAAGCAGGACTCGTGTGCGGGCGCCATGGGGCGTGGGTCTGGCCAGATGATATCGGAAACAGAGCATGTGATTAAGGTACTGAAAACCTTAGCTAAGGAAGCGGGCCTGAAACTGAAATCAGGCCCTGTGGGGGCATGCATCCAATGGGTGATTGCCCGGGGGTTGATTACCACCCCACCTGAGATTTTTGATAAGCGCCTATGGCTGCGGATAAAGGCAGAGCTCACGGAGCAAGCCTTGGGGGGGAAATGTCTTTGGGACAGCAAGCGAACCATGCGTGGTGGGTGGCTTGGCAGTATATGGGAGGAGAGGAGGAGAAGGAACCAGGGAGCAGAAAAACCTCTACCGAAGAGGAAGATAAAGGGGCCCCCTTAGTACAGACTGCAGCACAGACTGGCCCTTCACTGTATGGTTCGGATGCGGAGGGTGGTAGTGATGAGAGTGACTGGGGGGAGGGGGGGGGGGCGCTTCCTGTAGGTCCTTTCCAACCCTTTCCTGCAACGGTCGAGGAGCTGGAACAGCAACTAGAGTTAGACAAATTGGAAGTGGTGGCAGGAGCGTGTCGGGTTCAGATAGAAAAGGACAGGCAATTAGCTGCAACCCTGAGTGATGAGGCAACGCAGGCGAAAGAGCTACAGCGTTTGCAAGAAAAAGGAACCTGGTTGCAAGCAGAGAAAGAGAAGGCGCGAGAATGGGAACTCAGGTAGTTGCAACAGAAAGGGTCTAGATTGAGAGAGGCAGCTCATAAAGGGTCGTCTAACGTGGACCCCCAAGTGAGTCAAAAACAGCAGGGCTGAGAATATGACCCAGATTGGTTGCCGACCCTGCATTACCCTGATAGACAAGGGATACCAATGTGAGCCAAAGATTGCGAGAGCTGCCGCCCCCAAATGCCAGTGATAATACAGGGGCGAGTAGCGACGAAGGGGAGGACGAGAGCCCTCCCCCAATGAATAGGCCAGAACGCATTTATGCCCATAAAAGGGAGCTTCAGCAGAGTGGACAGCTCTCCACCCCCTTAGCTCGGCTCTCCTCCCACTTGGCTTCTATTACAGAGAAAGAGGAAGTGGGCCAAGATGTCAAGATGTTGGGTGGCGCTCCCCAAGAGTCAGTTGCAGGCGGAGCAGCTAGAGCAGCTAGCTCTGGAAATGGTGCATGGCACTATGCGCCTGATAACAGAAGCGCTGCAACACATTGGGGAGAGGTACAGCAGCTAAAAAGGGAACTTACTGCTGAAGTTGCTGCTGAGCTGGAAACCCTTTTAAGCCCTTTATTAGACGGCATGCGTAAAACAGTGGCAGAACAAACAACTCTGCTAATGGATAAGAACTTGACTCAGACAGCTGATCAGTCAGTGAAACTGACAAATTGGTGCTTGATAGTGGAAAAATGCACCCTGGATGGGGTGAAACTGCAACCACAAGCCCTTGACGCATTTCCTGTTTTTGCAGTGGGAGGAGGTAGATATGAATGGCAGGCACTGGACCCCTGGCAGGTGGCAGCCTTGTATAACGCGGTTCAGGAAAAGGGGTTATCGCACCCGGAAGCGCAGCTGTTAATTGATTTAGCATTTGCCACACCATGTACACCCAATGATTGTAAACAGCTGTGCAAGGGCATATTATCTGGGCCCAAGTATACGCTGTAGCATGAACACTGGGCAACAGGATTACGCCAGAAAATAGAAGTGGCACAAGTAACACCAAATCATGCGCTCAGGAACATTACGCTTGATCAGCTCATGGGCACTGGTGCTTTTGCTACCCACCAACAACAGATGCAGATGCCTGGCCGAGTATTTAGGGCAACAACGGAGTTGGCCAAAACAGCACTCTTACATATGGCCAGGTATGGAACCCCGGAAGCCCCATGGATGCAAATCAAGCAAGGTTTAGCCGAGCCATTTTTACAATTTGTGGACAGGCATCAAAAGGCAATACAAACATTGAATCTCCCGTCAGCCATGTATGATGCTGTATTAACAGAGGCATTACGACAGCAGGCTAACCCTCAGACCAAATTGATTTTGCAAAATATCAGTTCGTCGGCATCCCTTGCTAAGATTCTTAGGGATGTCACCTTGCAGGAAAAGGCTACACCGGGAATCTCCAAAGCGCAAATGGTTGAAATACAGGCCTGTATTACAGGCCTGCCTGTCATGGTTGGGGACGGGGAGCTCATCTTAAGCAAGACTGTCCCCAAATGCAGGGGGCAGCACCACTCTTATTTATGGGCCCACCTATATATTGGCGCTGTGTGTGGATGGGACATATAGCCTGGCAATGTTCCCAACCTGCCAGTGGCAATCGGGAAACGGGAGAGGGAGTCCATGATTCAGGGGCGGCCAGGTGAGACTCCCAGGATGACATGGCGCCCCCTGAATGCCGCAGAGGTGGCCCCATTTTCCTCAGGCCCCCCGTGTAATGACTACATACCAGGACGAAAGCCCACGTCCGACACCAGAGGCCACGCCACTGCCAGATCCCACCCAATGAGAGTGAGCCTGTTCATTGCATTAACACTAGGGGTTAGCCAGCGCCCAATGGTGATGGCCTACCTCACTTCCGGAAGCCGTGGTAACACAGAGACAATTACAATTTCTGCTCTGATAGATACAGGTGCTGATATGACAGTGATCAGGATGGACATATGGCCTGAAACCTGGCACACAAAGACTGGCCCCGCTGTTAGCGGCATGAGAAGCCCTCAGGCCACCCGAGTGGCAGGAGGCTTTGTGCAGATGGTAGTGTATGAGAAAGGGAATAATCCATTCATGGCCAGCGTTAAACCCACCATTAAAAAAAAAAGAGACGCTCTAAGCCAGTGGGATCCGAGACTAACAACTCAGCTTTTACCCTAATGGCCACTGCTCAACTCAACTGAAATATGAAGCCAATTCAAGTGTCTTGGCTGAGTGATGAACTGGTCTGGGTGGAGCAGTGGCCTCTGCAATCAGAGAAATTGAAATCCGCATTAAGTTTAATTGAAAGAGAGCTAAAATTGGGACATTTAGAGGAATCAAATAGCCCATGGAACACACTTATTTTTGTTATACTTAAAAAGGCGACGGGACAGTGGAGATTGCTGCGTGACCTGCGGGCGGTCAATGCACAGCTTGTCAACATGGGCCCACTGCAGCCTGGCCTTCCGAAGCGACAATGATTCCTAAGGATTGGGCAGTTATGATGCTTGATATTAAAGATTGTTTTTTCAGCATCCCGCTACACCCCCAAGACAAGAAGAGATTTGCCTTTTCGGTACCCGGTGTCAATCTGCATGAACCTGCACAGCGATTTCAATGGATGGTGTTACCTCAAGGTATGAAAAATTCCCCAGTTATCTGTCAAACAGTAGTAGCAAAAGCCATCTTGCCGGTCAGACAAAAATACCGAGACCTCAGCATAATTCATTACATGGACGATATTTTGATAGCAGCTCCATTGGATGACCAACTAACCCCTGTTTTAAACGAGTTAACATTAGCTTTAAGAGCTGCGAACCTCTGCCTTGCCGAGGCAAAACCACAAAGAGCACCCTCAGTAAAATATCTGGGAACATTCGTTTCTCCTGTGACAGTAAAACCTCAGTTATCATGTTTAACACCTCAAGTGACCACATTACATGAGGCGCAAAAGCTAGTAGGTGCCTTGCAATGGCTGCGCAACTTTGTCAGTATTGCCGAAGAATGGATGACCCCCTTTTATTCCTTATTGAAAGGTAACAATCAAATCCTTACAGCACTGCGTAATCTGCCTGTTGAATGTTTAAATCTATTGGACCACATTGGACCACCCAATCGTTAGCCAGATATCAACCCTTATGTCCTGTGCATGCGTCATGGATTTTTATGCAACGGGTGTGCTTAGGATGCCTGTTTCAGATAAGCACAGAACCAGATCTTAAACGCGAAGGTGTTATTTATCCGCTATTATGTCTCTCTCAGGCTCCAAAAGCCACTTTCAGTTCCTTTCCACGGATGTCAGCACAGATCATTCAGCGCTTGCGAAGGGTGGCCTGAGAGATGCTCAGTAGAGACCCAGAAATTATAGCACCGACAATGAAATCAGTGGACTGGGAACAGATGCTAGCGCTAACCACCACTTTAGAAGTTGCCATGGCTGACTTTGCAGAACAAGTCTTATGTTCCTCTCAAGTAAGTTGGCCATAACATTTACAGACTTTACAAGTGTCGGCTCGTACCAGACTGCAAAGTGAGCCGTTACCCACTCCTACAATTTTCACTGATGCATCTTCTTTGACTCAAGATGCAGTGGTGGTCTGGCATGATCCGAGGAAGGCAGCGTGGCAGAAATTGCAGTACCACAATTCGGACGAAAGCCTTCAGTGGCTGGAGGGAAAAGCAGTAGAAATGGCCTTACTTGCATGGCGAGATGAGTTAATCAACATTGTCACAGACTCCACGTATGTCTTTAAACTATGCATACAGATGCAATCACATGGTTTTGCCACAACACCTGTTGCTCAAATGCTATTAACAGCCTTACAGAGAAGAACGGCTCCAGTCGCAGTACTACATACCCGAAGCCACTTAACTGATAATAGTATTTTTAAGGAAGGTAATGACCAGGCGGATGCAGTGGCTCAGGGACTTTGGACGGTGTCCGCTGCAAAGCAGCTACACGAAGACTTACATATAGGTGCAAAAGCTCTTACCCATCACTGTAATATTCCCGTAGCCACAGCACAAGAGATTGTGGCCACGTGTCCCTATTGTCACTTCTATGGGAAGCAGGAATCAACCCATGAGGCCTTGCAGCAGGAGAGCTTTGGCAAACAGATGTACCCGACTGCGCCCTGCTTGTGCCATGGCGACACCTCTTTGTGACAATTGATACCTTTAGTGGGGTCTTCATGGCTACGCTGGCTTGAAAAACAACAGCTAGAGTCACCATCGGCCATTGGACAACCGCAATGCCATGGCCAGGCAAAACAAAGGCAATCAACACAGATAACGGTCCAAACTTTGTGGCCCAAACAGTATGAGACTGGGCAGACCGTCGGCATATTAACTTATTACATGGCATTCCGTATAACAGCACTGGCCAGGCCATAGTGGAAAGGGCGCATCAAACACTTAAGGCCTCCCTCCGTCATCTTGGAGAGGGGGAGGGTCCCACTCTACCAGTAGCGATTCAAGATTTACTTTTGCAGCGCGCGCTTTATGCATGGAATCATTTTGTTCACCCGTCCATCCCAAACATACCCCTGATTTTTAAGCATTTTGCACTTACAGATTCCCCTATTGACCCTCCAGTGCAGGTATGTTTCCCAGGATCCCTTGACTGGGAGAGGGGATGGGCCCTATGTCGTCTGGGCCAAGGGTATGCTGCTGTCTTCAAAGAAGGGGATGTAAGATGGGTCCCCACCCGTTGTATACGACCTTACAAACAAATCAAACCACGTGTAACAGTTGCAGGGATGGGAGTCATAGATCAGGCTTAAATCATAATTGGTGGGCACCGTTAGAGGCAATCAAGGGTTTGAGTCTACAGGAAATTAACTTGTTTGTCAAGTTGTCATTACAGATCAGGACTGGGTGGATATGGGTATTGGCTGCAACGTCACTCAACAGAGCCATACATCAACCCTTTGAATGGATCTTGGCTCAATGGGAAGATTTGAAGGTGATTCAAAAAATCATTACAGCAACTTCCCCTAGTTTTAACACTTCCATTTGTACATTGATACCCGTAGATCGATGCCTGAATATGAAGGCCTTTTACCTCTGTCCAAGCTCCAATCCAGGAAAAACATATTGTCATTTTCCCAACCAATATTATTGTGCTTATTGGCATTGTGTTACCATAGCCTTGTCATGGGTTCCAACAGTATGAGACAAATTTTTAAAGGTGAATTGGGGACCCTGTGGTTGCATCCCCCCCAGGCATGATTCCTCTGGAGGAATGGGTTTTGGCCCCAGACCTGACCCCACTCAGAAAAAGGTCTTGACTGATGGGAGAGAAGCCCTTCGTCGTACTTCACAGACCATAATGCTTAATGTCACAGCGCCAAATGACCCAGGATGGCTGCTGGGAAGAACCTGGGGGCTCAGGTACTGGGAGCCCGGAGAGGATAGAGGGAGTTTGATCTTTATAAAGAAGCAAGAAGTAAAAACTCTAAGTCCTATACATCCCAATCAGGTTGTAACACATGAAAGTAATAGGAAGTCAAACAGCAAAAGTCTTAAAGCTATTAGTCTTACCATTGCTAGTCTTATTAATCTTACTAGTTCCACTGTTGACCCTGGTTCAACCCCAAGATACACCATAGCAAATGAAGTGAAGGAGGATTCCTTATGGAAAATAATAGTAGCAGCTTATCAAACCCTTAACCATACTACACCCCAACATTAACACCTCTTGCTGGTTGTGTTATGACATTAGGCCTCCATTTTATGAAGGGATAGCATTCAATACATCCTTTAACATATCCTCCGAACCCAACCCCAGTCAGTGCAGATGGAAAGAAAAAAGAGTAGGAATTACCCTCCAACAGCTGAGGGGACAAGGAACATGTCTAGGAAAGGTACCACCGTCAAAAACGGAACTCTGCAGTTCACAACTAAAGCAGCTGAACAAAGCCCACAACGGAGCCAAATGGATTATACCAGTACAAGAGGGATGGTGGATATGTTCAGAGACAGGATTAACTCCATGTCTTTCATTGGAAGTGTTTAGTGCTGAGTTTTGCATCCAAGTTTTGGTAGTACCTAAAATACTCTACCACCGCGAAGAAAGTATATACATGTATTTGGAAAGTGAGAGACACAGAATACAAAAAAAGAGAACCAATAACTGCAATTTCCCTAGCTACCTTAATAGCATTGAGAGTCACAGGCACAGCCACTGGAATTGTATCCTTAGCTAGTCAGCAACAGGAACTTAAGTCCCTATGAGCAGCCATTGATAAAGACTTGGAAAGGATTGAAAAATCAATATCTTATCTTGAAAAGTCATTAACTTCCCTTTATGAAGTAGTATTACAGAACAGGAGGTGAATGGATTTATTGTTTTTACAACAAGGAGGGTTGTGTACTTCCTTAGGGGAAGAATGTTGTATTTATGCTGATCACACAGGAGCGGTACAAGATTCCTTAGCAAAGGTAAGAGAAGGATTGGCTCAAAGGAAGTGAGAGAGAGAAGCACAGCAAGGATGGTTTCAGTCTTGTTTTAATCTATCGCCTTGGCTAACTACCTTGCTCTCTATACTAATAGGGCCTCTTGTAATGCTACTGTTTTAACTTTTGGTCCCTGCATCCTCAATAAACTTGTAGCCTTTGTCAAAGGAAGGATCGAGACGGTACAGCTAATGGTACTATGACAACACTACCTTGGCTTGATGGAATACCCCTCCAAAAAGGAAGACACTCTTAATAACAAACTTTAAAGAGATTATGCTGGTACGGTGAACTTAAACAAGTCTGTGCCTTTGAGTTTGTTGTGCTTTTTGAATCTTTTGTATTATCTTGTCCTTGTTATGGCTTGCTCATGCTATAAATAAAATGTTAATCTTTTATCATGGGGAGGGGGAGATGTTGTAATAAGCAAAGCCCGCCCTAGATAGGGGCCAGCATTCGGAAGATCACACGATGTAATGGAAAGCTCAGACTGCCCACGAGGGGCACTGTGGGCGGGGCTTGGCATATATAAGCAACTGCAACGATGCAATAAACGCCATTTGATGCATGCTCCACATTGGAGTTCATGTCTCAGTGGCCCTCAACGGCAGAGGTTGAGTAGCTGCGATCCAGGGTCCGAGTGTTGGCAACAATAGATGATAGGCCGCAGGAAGCTTTTCTAGCTCGTTTGGAAAAGACACTGTTGGAAGCCAAAAAGCTCTCAATGCCCCAGATGAGCCAGGAGGGACTGGAATGGTTCTTGTTGGCTTGTCAAGTGGAAATAGTTGTTCTCAGGCAGAAAATACTCTCCCTGCTACAGTTCTAAATGCAGAAGGACTTCACTCAGATGGAAAGAGAGCAGGTGAGATGAAAATGCGGCCTCAAGGATTTCCCCTGCAACTGCTATCTCTTTTTCTGATAGTGTTTTAAAGCTGGAGACGTGGCATCTGCCTGCAGATTACAGTCTGCTAGCAAACTTCCCCACAGCTGGTATGGTTGCAGTGGAAGCTCTTGTTCTCTTTACAGCCCTTCTGAGCGTTGCCACATCTGCCTCAGCAATACTTCCCTGGATTGCATTTCTGATCTTGGTTCATACCATGCAAGTCCTGGTTGTAAGTTCCATAGAACAGTGCTGCATGTCTGTCTTTGTGAGCATGATCCTGACACTGCCTATAGTTTCTTTTAGCTCAGCAAACCTTGGGTAGCAGCTACCAGCAGTTAACTGGCAGCCAGAGTTAGCAGAGCAGTTCCAGACATAAAAACCAAAATTGTCACAGGAGATACTGGTTTATAAGCACTACAGAGTAGCAAGTAGGATACCTCTCTCCTGGGAAGAGCAGTTCCTGCTGCTCTTGTGTCACTGGGGGAAGACAGGGAAGTCTATCACTTCTTTTGAGTTTATTCCTCTAATTGTCATTGTTTCCAAGTCCAGTACTTCCAAATGAGAGTGCAACCTCTGCCTCTTCCTCCTGCAGCAGCTCTGTTTAGTAGTGCCTTCCTTTACTGACCTTTTTATTGCAAAGATTATTTTCTTGTTTGCTATTTTCGCCATAGACATCATGTTAGCAGAAGATGATGGGTTTTGCATATCTGGAGTGAGACTTGACTTAAAAATTTATATTCAGTTGCACAAAGAAGAAAATAATTCTTTTTTTTTTTGCCTGTCCTGCTAGGGAAATGCATTTGTTAATTCTAGTAATTACTACTTAATTTATTACAGTCTGCCAGTTGCATCTGATGTACTCTTTCCTGTTTTACTCCATAAGTTCTATACTGGGTAGAAAAGGGACAGAAGGCTTTTGGTTTAGTCTTGTACTTAATTGGAAATATTTTTAGCATGTGTGTTCTCCCTCCCATCCGATGCCCTTCTGCTTCTTCATCTGAATTGCAATGCTACTGATGATCTCACTTCTATCAAAATTAGCAAAAATGCTACTGTTCCCTCACTGTGAACACAGGGTAGGAAAGGTTGATGTCATCTTTCTTCCATAGCCTCTCTTGTTCTACGGTATCAAAATATCCCTTTGGCCATAAACATCATGCAGAATAGCACTAACAGCATTTTTGTGTGGGTTATCTGTGGCCACCTCATCTATGTCCTGATATGCTTCTCCATGGCCCCAATGACTCCTACAGCTCTTTCCTCGTTGCCCCCCTTTCCCTTTCTCACTTCAAAGGGGAAGCATCAAAACACTTAAACTGTACCTTCTGTGTATTAAGAAAAGGGTTATTTTTTTTTTAAGACCCATTAGTCCAAGAGCAGTGAGTCCTGTATAGGGGAGAGTTTTCAGGGAGACCTTCAATATATTAAATAAGCAACAGTGGTAGTGCCCTCAGGCTGTTCTGTGCAGAGTGAAGAAAGGTAGTACTGGTAGCTGTTGTGTTACACATGTCAGGCCTCTGCCTTCAAATTAGAAGAGAGGATTGTTCTTCACTTCTCTGACTCCCTGTACACACATTCCCAGTCAGGAGCTGAGTGCCATGTAGTGCCTGGAATGAAGGCTGCAGCTTCTTCTTGGCTTGGACCAGGCTGCTGCTTTCCGTGATACTTCCCTCACAAATTTTCTTTCTTGAACATATAATTGGCCTGCCCTGAACTTACCACACTGCTGTACTGCAGAGTTTCCATTGATTTCACTGAAGTTGTTCCTCACTGCTGTCACTTGAGCAGAGTGAGCTCAGAGGCACCAGATTCAGTAAGGTCATCAGATTTGCTCCAAGATTCTGAGAACAGGACAACGTGACCAGAACTCCTCCAGACCACAGTGACACTTACCTGCTGCTTTCTACAACTGCAGTGTTGGCAGGCAGAAAGTCATTGCACTTTTCTCACACACAGGCTTTGTCCTGAGTCTAGATTTTCTTTCTCTCTGAAATACCTGCTTTTGCCACAGGCAGCTGCCATAACCTAGGTCTCCCTAACTGGTTGGATAAATGACCTTGTCCCTGTTTTGCTCTTCCATTATCTTGCTATTTCCTATTCATTTCTGATTTGTGTTGCTATCACCTTCTGTACTTCTATTCTGAATCATCTGACAGCAGTTAAAACTCTTTTTCATTCTTACATTTTTATTTAGCAGTTCCAGCTAGCCTACAGTAGAGCAATTGTGTATCAAAAATAGACAGGCAGGAGTTTGAGCAATAAATAGCAATGCTCATTAATGTGATGTATTTTTCTACCATGTGAATTCTTTCTCCTAATTATTTTTTTCTCCTTTAAAGTCAAATAGTTTAATGCGGTAACAGGAAGTTACAAAGGGGCTGCCGAGCCATATGCCTCTAAATCTCCACGGATTCCCAGTATGACTTTTTGCCATGGCCTGAGAATTGACAGATGTGTGACACTGAAAACTTTATTCAAATCTCTTCTGGTTTTCTGTAGCTTTGGTCCAGGATCCATTAAAAAAAACATGGATTGCTACTAACAGTACATATTCTGGGAGCACGGAAATTTTTATTGTGGTACTTTATTGTCCCTTGGTCCTACAAAGATTCCTACATGTTCTTTGATTCAGATGCAAAGAGGTTTATTGAGCTAGACCTGGACTGTTCATAGAGATCAGGAAGAACATGGAAGTCAGTCACGCAGGGCTGGCACCTTAAACCTGAGCAGAGCACGAGGATATAGCAACTGTGGCACAGGCTGATCTAGGCAGTGTTCCTGAGTACAGGGCGCTTTATAGACAATTATGAAATATCTGTAATGCTCTGTGTAGCTCCATGCTATCAGGAGACATTTCTGTGTTGAAGGATATTTTTCCTAACCTACTTCTGCCCTAGGTTCTATGAATCAGAATCTGACACTGAGTATGAGGATTTGAAAAGAAATGCCACACCCTCTGTAGATTGGTAGACCTGTAATACTGACAGATGTTATTATTTTGGCTGTGCTGCACTGTCAGCACTTTCCATACCACAGATTTTTGTCTGCACTCTGTTCAAGATGTGCAGTGCCAGCTGAAATTGTTGGCAGCTGAATGGAACATGTTTGTGATTTTTGGGATGTAATGATTTGGGACTGGCTTTGAGCACTCGAGCTGACTGTTTCAGTAAAGTATTCATCTGTGAGATCATTTGCAATTTTAATCTTTCGATTAGATTTTTTTTTTTAAAAATGAAATAGCAATTGTTCCAGAAGCTCAGAGCTAGTGTCTGAAGCTATCAGGGATGTCTAGAAGATAACACTTTTATGTGATGACTTGCAGAATTTGTGATAAAGGCTCCACTTAAGTAACTTTTACAACCAGAGAGTGCACTACTTGGTCATCCATGTTAACTGTACAGACACATATGCACAAAGCTTGGAACCTGCTTGGCTTTGGGCAGGAAATCTCTGAGGCTCAAAATCCATCTCTGCCCTCCATGGTGATCCACCACTGCACACAGTCATGTAAACACCTTGTTCAAAGGCACGTTACTTTGTGAGGTAAGGAAAGAAATTTCTCTCATATGGAAGGCTGCAAGTCTCACACTGGCTTGAGTGGTTTGATTTCCTGTTATAGCTGCATCAGTGGTAGTGCACTGCCCTTTTTAGGTATCACAGAATCACAAATATATAAATACGAGTTTCTTTCCAAATAATTTGTAAGTGATTTCTTGACAAGCCCTAATGGACTAAGTTATTAAATTCTGTTGTCTGCTTGAAGCATCTATCTGGGTACTCATATGAAGCTAACTTCATCCTTGCTTTCCTTATTGGGTTCTGTCTTAAACATATATGTTGCTTATATTGAATATCATTCAGTTCCTTCCAGAAATAGTTTGGAAGAATAAATCATAGTCCTGGAACAGTCATTCAAGCTTCAGTTGTGTTTTCTATTTCTATACCTGCTGCAGATGTTTTATCTGAAAATGCACAGAGCGTTTTCTTAGCAACATTCATAGTGCTGTCATTTCAGACCTTTACTGATGTTCTCTATTGATAGCACTGTATCTGGGCACAGGCTGGTTTTTATGGCTGGATGAAAGATGGTTTTCTGGGCATTTGTAATTTCAAACAAATCTCTCTGTAATCAGTGGACTGAATGCGGCTTTTACAGTCACTGCGTTGTGTTCACCACCTCTGCCCCTTGATGGCATTTTAAATAACAGTTGGCCCAATTCTGCCACGTTTGAGGCTAGTGGATGGTCCTTTTGCACTAATTGGGAGGTGGACTGAGACCAAAAAGAGGGGAAAAATTAATTTTGTTTTGAGCTCTGTTCCTCTGACCCTGCCCTCAGCAATGGCAGTATCTAGGCCTCAGTGTGAGTGTGTTTATTTAAAAAGATGCAATCCACAATATATAAACAATGGATATAGAGTGTGCTTTGCCATGTAATCATTTTAGAGAATACTAACACTGAAGAGGAGAGTAGATTATTTCAAGGGTTAGTCAGAGAATGAAGGTTAAGCAAATGCAAAATGGATGAATATCGGGGAGGGGGTTGTGGGGGGGTGGAATCTTCCTATTGCAGTCCAGGGGAACAGAAAGGAAATGGAAGGACTGTTGATCAAGTTATTTCAAAAAGGCTAAGAAAAACATTTAATCAAAAGCAATTTTTCTTTGGTTAATCGCCCAAATGCTATTTGCCTTCTCACATTCATGTAACTTGTAAACTGAACCTTTGTTCCACCTGTGTTAGGACTTGGTACAGTGTCCACCCAGTTTAGGAAAAGTACTGAAGTCTGGGTACATGCTTAGAACAAAACATCTGCTTCAAAGGCGTGTGGAATTGGAGTGATCCATGGGAAATTGTAAACACTGCATTGCAGATCATCCTTTCGTACTGGTGCTTTTACTGCCAGCTACAAGCCCTGTTTGTTGGTGCTTTGCAGTATTTCTGTGATGTGCTCCTGTCTCACTGGACTGGAATGTCGTGACAAAGGTAGTTCCTAACCAGTCATATGTTCACCTCTCACAAATGACATGTGCTTTGTTCAGGTGTTATAATCAACTACACAACAGACCCTTAAATGGTAACCCTCAGGCATGCCAAAACCAATGCACAAACAACTGCAAAAGTACACAGCTCACTTGCTGATAGGCTTTATTCTCAGTAAGACAGTTAAATTAGTTTCAATTACAGTCTTTAATCCTTTATGTTATTTTGAAATGCTGTAGAAGCAATGTTTAAACTCTTTTTGGTGACTTCATCTTCAGAGGAAGCTGCTGCATGTACCCTTGTTATAATTTCTTGCTGAAAGATCATCAGTGGGGCTCTGCTGCATTGCACTCAAGTTGTTTTTCCATTGTAATCTAATATAATAATGGGATCATAATGGCTTTGCTAATAAACATACAGGAGGCAAATTGACTAGTTTTGAACTTTATAGTATTTCTCTTAGAATAAGTAACTAATGGAATCATCAAGAGGATTGCAAAAATTTCCTTCCCTGTCGTTTTCCTCTGGCAGAGTAGTCTATGCATGCTTGTACTTACAGCATGAGATCACTGAGACAGCACTAGGAAACTAGATTTAGTGCCACTTTAAAAATACTGTGCATTCGGTGGGTGGTGTAATTTGTGGAACAGTGGTCTAAACCTAAATTGAAATCCAAATGGAATTACAGGCACTCGTGAACTTTCAGGATCGAATGTTTAATAATGACAGTTTCATTTTATCTTCTATACTTTGTGGTTGAAGCTGCAGGCCTGCAAACAAGCATTAAAATTTTATGAAAGAGATTTTCCTATGGGGAAGATATCTATCTGATAGTCGTCAGTCACTCAGAATTGACCCTAGCCAAGTTTTTTAGGACAAGTACAAGAGTGAGGGGGTAGAAGTAGGTATAAACAGAAGAACTGTTAGAAAACCAGTGGTCATAGAGACCACTAGCAGTGGCTAGGGCAAGTGTGGTAGCATATAGGTTTTAGAATACCAGTGCTGGGATATGCCTACTGTAGCTTAAGATGATGTTTTTCTGACATATATAAGGGTCAGCTACTCCTATATACTGTAAGGCTGATGAAGTCTCTGGTTCAGTTTAGGCTTTCTCTGATTCATTGTTTCTGTAAGGAACTCTTCCTCTCAAACATTAAGTGATTCTTTACTTAAAATTTCAACAGAAATTCCCTATAGCCATTTCAGTGTGAAAGCTGTTCATTCATTACCCTTGGAAACCCAGTGCTTACTGCTTAGAGTTGCTGGGTTTTTGTTTTTGTTTTTGTTTTTTCTCTCTTTTGCTTTTCTGTATTCATCTTTGGCTTCTGGTGACTGAGAATAGCAACTGTCAATGCTCTCTGGTCTTTGGAAGGCTATTCAGTTGGAAAAGAAAATGTGCTTTCTTTAGTTCCAGTGTCATTTGACTTTCTCACAGTTACAAGGATTTTGAGAGGAATTACTTCTTCTGCTTTTCCCTGTGCCAAGGACTACAGAGGTGATATTTTTATCTCAGCTGAAATCTTTCCATTTATTGTGTGCTTAAAACTCATAAGGGAATTGCAAGTACTTACTTTCTGACTCCAGTGATGTTAGTCCAAGGCCTGAGGCTTGTTAAGCATGGCTAGTAAATATTCTAAGCCCTGCTCATTAAATGCAGATCTCTCAGGCTGTCATCTCTTCAAGTCATAGACTCACAAATTCCATTTTCTTGGCAGGAGATCACGGGCCATTCTTTATGCTTCATTTATCTGTTTTCTATACTATTGCACAGAGGTTTGCCTTTGCATTTTTGTCATCACTTCTATCTTAGTGAGCTTCCCCTGACCCCAAATGCTGCGGTGTTCTGAGTCACATGGCCAAACTCCAGTGTCTGAGATTAGCTTTTACTCAGATCCCAACTTGGGACCTGATAAGAAGATACAGGTACTGTAAAGGACTGAGGAGGGGCTTCTGAGCTTGGACATCAGACTTATTATATTAATATCACTCCTGGACAGGTTTGTGAGTGGCTCAACAAACTTTTGATGTTTCTTTGACCAGGCTTCCTTATTCTCCCAGCTTTCCTGCCTTGCAGTCTGCTGTTGTTATCAACACCCAAACCCCAGGACCGTGGCTTCCCAACCTCTGCTGTTGGGGGCCATTTTTTTATCCTGGGTCATTTGGTGTTGTGACGTTAAGCATTGTGGCCTGGCAAGTATGATTAAAGGCCCTTTTCTCATCAGTCAAGACCTTTTTCTCAGTGAGGTCAGGTCTGGGGCTGAAAACCATTCCTCCAGAGGAATCATGCCTGGAGGGAATGCAATCCCAGTGTCCCCAATTCACCTTTAAAAATTTGTCTTGTATGGTTGGAACCCATGATGAGGCTATGGTAACACAATCTCTATAAGCACAATAGTATTGGTTAGAAACATTACAATATGTTTTTCCTGGATTGGAGCTCGGACATAGGTAAAAGGTTTTCACATTCAGGCATCGATCTACATGTATTAATGTACAAATGGAAGCATTAGAACTAGGGGAAGTTGCTGTAGTTATTTTTTGAATCACCTTCGAATCTTTCGATCCAGCCAAGATCCATGCAAAGGGTTGATGCACATTGCTCCCAGCTCCGACAAGTAATGTTGCAGTGAGTACCCATATCAATCCAGCCGTGATCTGTAATGACAACTTAACAAACCAATTAATTTCCTGCATACCCGAACCCCTGGTCACTTCTAATGGTGTCCAGTTCCCTTCCCCATTTGCCCTGGGTGAAGGGCAGGAGCAGCAGGTGCCTGCTCGCAGCAGCCTTGCCCAGACCTGCTGCGCAGGCTATTAGTTGTGTCCAGAAAGTTGTCGGGGTGCCCAGTGTCCTGGGGTGCCCGACACACGCAGCCCCCCCGCGCGTCTGGC
>NW_008587517.1:33846-44723 GCF_000691845.1 Merops nubicus
ATTGCTCCCTCCTTCTGAATCCGAACTACAGAGTGAAAGGTTAGTCTGCGCTGCAGCCTGCACCGAGGGAGTCTCTTTGTCTCCTGTTTTGGTAAAAAACTTCCTGCTCTCCGGCTTCTCCTCCTCCTCTCCCATATACTGCCGCGCCACCTGCCATGCGTGGTTTTTTTGCTGTCCCAAAGACATTGCCCGCAGCATTGTACTGAAGGTTTCATAATGCTGCCGCTTTCCCTTCAAAGCTTGCTCCATGAGCTCCGCTTTTATCCGCAGCCATGGGCGCTTATTAAAAATCTCAGATGGCGTAATAACCAACCCCCGAGCCATCATCCATTGGATGCATGCCCCCACAGGGCTTGATCTTAATTTCAAGCCCGCCTCCGTAGCTAAAGTTTTCAATACCTTAACGACACGCTCCATGTCCAATTTCGTCTGGCCAGCCCCGTGCCCCATGGCACCTGCACACAAGTCCCGCTCGTGGCCCGCACGCAGATCACGTCGGGGCCACCACTGGTTGTTATCAACACCTGAGCCCCAGGACCGCGGCTTCCCAACCTCTGCCATTGGGGGCCATCGAGACACAGACTCCAGTATGGAGGATGCAGAAAATGGCGTTTATTGCATCGTTACAATTGCTTATATATGACAAGCCACGCCCACAGAGCCCCTTGTGGGCGGTCTACGCTTTCCGTTACATTGGGAGATCTTCCGAATGCCGGTCCCTGCCTAGGGCGGGCCGTGCCTGCTACAACAGTCTACATTCCTGTGGTACTTGTGTCTGTACTTCCGTTCCATTTTAGTACTCTGCCAGTGTCATTACAGCACTAAGTGAAAGCACCTTTAACTTAGCATAAGAGCATGACATCTTCAAATGTTCACCCTTCCATTCTTATTTATGTTGCCAAGAAGGTGCACAGCTGTGTACCTAGGTACACAAACTAAATAGGGCAGTTCATTTGGGTTAGCTCTCCCTTGTTGCTGGGCAGAATCCACACACCATTGTTATGAGCAGGCACACTTCTCACTCATTTTCCTCAGGGTCTTTTTCGTGTGTGGATCTTGGAAACTGCAGAAAGTTTTGTCCACTGATATTATGTTCTACCCTCTTGTAGTTGGGATGTAATTCTTTTCTAGGTGTTACTTTTGTGAATATATTCCTCCTTCTGTGTCTGCTGCTAGCTGAATAAAGATTTTCTGTATCAGAGTTGGACGTATTCATTTTTTAGTATCTTCCAGCCAGCACCTTGAAGAGAAATAAGAAGCATTACATTTCTTGAGCAGGCCTGTGATATTGCTGTTGCCCTGTTGCTTTTTCATATCAGGACCAACTCTGGGAGGGAAGCTTGGTGGGGCACAGTCAGCCCTTGCCCTTGAGCCTACATTCTTGTCATGTCAGGCTGCCTCTGCATTAGTCCCTCAAAGCAGACTGTCCCCAGGACCTGCCTTAGGCCTGGGATCTTTTTGAGCCCACATCCGGACACACCTCCAAAATTGTGGCTGCTGAGGGAAAGAAGTTACAGTAACACAGTCTTGAGTGTGGCTGGGCCTCTCAACCAGTCTTTGATTCTAGAGTTACAAGAAAAGCTTGATCTTTGACTGAACAAATGGTATTCCAAGGAGAATTGTATCAAGCTGGCTGAGAATGTTTTGATGGAAACATTTTAATTGGAAGATACTGACTAGGTGTGCATCTTACTGCAAACATGTTAGTTTGGTCAAAATCTGTCAGGAAATTTCACAGGCACATGATGGGAGTTATGATAAAAGCAAGCAATAGTTAGGACATTCATTTTTAGATGTGGGAGGTTTGGTTTCAAGACCTTAGTGTTTTAAGAGCAGATATTCAATCTTTTTCGCCCAGATTTCAAATCTGAGCAACTACTTTTGAAATTAAAGTGATGGTCTGAACGAGTGTAGTAGTCAGATAAAATGGCTGTCTTGATGTTTAAGTAGTATAGTTAATAACCTTGTTAAGCATTTCAGAACTGACTAAAGGGGAATGATCTGTCAGGAGCCATTTGAACAACACTTCAGAATCCATCTGAATCAAAGGATTCAGAGTCATAAGTCCAAGTTTCCCAGGTCTCACTATTAAATAGTTATTAAAATAAATGCTTATAATTTAAATTTCTGAGTGGAAATTTTCAAGAAGAGTAATAATTAGGAAAAGATATATACCTGGGGATTGAAGCAAGATCTTTTTCCTTTTCTTTGGAGGAGAGTAAAACAAACAAAAAACATCATCTTTGTCTTGGCTATCTTGAGATCCTCTTCCAAGTATGGTAAAGAAACATTTTCTTTAATACTTTAGGTAAGCAACAGCTTGAATAATACTTGTATCTAATATTTCAGAGGTGCATTTTCTTTAAGAAATAAATAAAAAAAAAATCACCTGTGCACTATCCCTGGCTGCATTCTGGTTTTGGTTTAAGTCTGGTTTATGAAAGAACAAAACCAGCATCTTCAGCAAAATTGATGAGAGACTGTTTCACTCACCTGTGACCTCTACTTCCACTTGTAAAGGTGCAACAATTGTAGTTACCATTGCTGCTAAATTGCAGTGACACTGGCAATGCATGGGTTCAGTAGTATATTTGTGCTTGTGGCTGTGTCCTTTCAACAAAGGGCCGAACCTGAAAACCATTATCATCACAATCCATCCTGTATTAACTTTCCAGTAAACTGGAGAGAAACTGTTTTGTCAGCTGGAGTTTATGCCTGCAGCACTAGATACTGAACCATTTAACTGCTTGCAAATGTCAGCAAATCCAGCTTATCTATTACAATGCTTCACTGAATCTCAAGCTACTGTCATGAAGTATGAAAATACTAATTTCATTCTGCTATGAAGTAGGCCATCTGTGCATCGTTCAATGCAATACTGTCTTTCCACTCTTTAGGACACTTAAATGGTGTCATAGATGAGTTATAGAAGTGTGTTGGTCCACACACTGTGATTATATAAACTGTATTTTTGTATTCATGGTTTTCTTAACATCCTTGCAGCCTGAAAAATGGAGATGCATGAATTTCAGTTCAGCTATCAGTCAAGCAAACACTCTCATGCTGATGTAATGATAAACTCATCTACCATATCAAAACATGGAATGAAATTTAAAAAGTCTGCTGAGTCCACTGCTTGCACAATGCTTGAGAGACAGTATATGTGCATTAGGTCACTTAGAACTTGTGAGTGCAGGTGTGTTTATAATGCAGACTGCTCTGCAGCCTGTTAGCACAGGAGAGCACAGAGATGTCTGAGCAAGACATGGGAGGAGAGGGGTATCTCCTCAGTAGAACATCGATATAGATGTCAGTATTGAATGGTATATCACAGTGAGCAGCCTTCTGGAAAAGCACTGAATGAGGCAGCTTTTGGGGAGAAGGTTCTCAGGAACCAAAGGGGTAGCAAAAAACACCGAGAAGAAAAGTTTCTGCTTGGGTACTGCCAAAGCTCAGTTCTCCCCCAGCTTTGGGGATGGTGTGTCCTGGATGCCAAAACAGACCTATCCCATAGGCCTCTCCTGAGCTTGGCTTTCAGGATGCCTCTGTAGGTTGTGGTAGTCTGTAGTCTGTCACCACAGAGCTCCTTAGGCTCCATAGTGTTCTATACTGCTGTGGGCACCAAAGCTAGCTGATGGGAAGCTAGCAGAGACAACTGCACTGCACCATGGTCTGCAGGATGAATATACCCCATGAAACCAACGCTGACAGCAAGGGACCTTGCTGTGCCCTATTTGGAAACTTCTGTATGATTCTGTATCTGTAAAAATTAACAGTGTGCTGATTCAGGGCAGTACTGTGACAGCAGGCAGGTGCATGTAAAAGGCTGTGAATAAGCCTAATGATGATAATGAGTATTGTCACTCTGCTGTTGCCCTGAAGAAATGATGTGGAATGAAAATGTAGCGTGAATTTTCCGGGAGGTATCATGAAGCTCATTCACCAAATCACAAATGCAGCTCAGTTTAAGCCTTATGTGGCAGAGTGTTTTCTTATGCATTCAAATCTTGCATTTTTCGCAGGTATTCAGTGCAGAGGGATTTGTTCCTCTCTTTCAGTTGCTTTAGTATTTTGGTCTTATTCCTCCTGTTCTATCTCCCCCTCTTTTGTTCTGCAAAATATACCTATATATATATAATTTTCTACATAGTAGAAAATCACAGGTCATAACTGATATTTTTGTATGTGAAGCAAGGTGGTATTTTTTGGGTTCCAAGTCTGTACAGCTTTTTGTGTACATGGTTTAAGTCAGAAGGAAAAAAAATAAACAAATACAGCTATTCTTAAGCCAGTGAACTGAGAACCAGGAAACTGGAACTGGTCCCTGGCTTTGCCACTGTCACTGTGTGGCCATGAGAAGTCAATTTTTATACCTCTCTTCTCTATCCGCAGCATGGGTATGATGCTACCTCATTTGTATTTTTTCTGTGTGTAAGTGTTCAGATTCTAAGTATCCTGCGTCTAAGTGTTCCGATTTAGAGAGAGGCAACAGTCCAGTTTAAATTAGAAGTTCCAGGGGCAGCTTTGGGTAAATTGTGTCCTGTGCTTTCTGAACGTTTTTTAACAGCACTGAATAATATGTGATGCTTTGGCTCTTACTGCTAAGAGTAGAGATGGTTTGCTGAGGGGAAGGAAAGGAGGCAGAAGTGAGGTTTTGTTGCCACCTCCAAACTGAAGAGTCAGAATCCAGACCAGGCTGGTCTGACCCATGGTGGGAATTTCTTTTATGCATGGAGCATCGAGGTGTGACATACCCCTTTCTTCTATAGCTGAAATGGGGTTGAGGTGCTCCTAGAAAGTACCTACATATGGAAAATACTTCTCACTAGTTACTGTCATCTCAAGCAAACATGAGTCTGTTCTATTTTACGCTCCTTGACTAGTATCTCATGAATACTGTACCAAAGAAGCCATTGGAGTACTCTGGATATTTATAACTTAAAGTTTGGCAAAATTGTGAGAGATTGGTCCTTGCCCAAGCTGGGCTCCACTGGGCTGGGTGGGTGTCATTCACAGCTCATGCAGAGGAAAACAGAACCACACAGTTTTACATACTAAAATTGCACAAAGGCTTTGTGTTCTTTTTGCCTGAGGACAATTCAGTTTTAATCTCTTACTCTGTAAACTCAAAATAAAAATACAATTAACAGTTCTAAATGCCAGGGATTCTACTGCAAAGTCGCTGAGTGAAGAGCTGTCACGTTACATTAAGAGTACAGTTACTGCAGCTGATTACTTCATATAGTATATTTGCTAGTCTGTCTCTTGTGTAATCATGAGGAATACATTGACTTAAGAATAGCTGCACATAAACAAGTTGTGAAAGTCTAGGAGATAACTGAAAGTTTCTGCCATGATTGGTAGTGTGGAGGAATATGCCAGAGATATCAGAAAAATATAATCTTTTCATAATGTGTTCTGAAAAATATAGACTAGAATCCTAAGAATTCTTTAAAATATTTAGATAGATAGACAATTGGCACAAGTGGTAGAACTTGCTAGTGTTTAAGCCAGGGCTAATAGGCTTAATCCATGGTATTGCCTGACGTACATTGCTGTGTTTTGTTGTAGAGGTAAGTTAAGGAAGTAACTGTTGAGGCTTGCTGTGGTCATGAAATACTGAGTATTCTGTGGAAGTATTCTGTGTTTGTCTCTGAGATAACCCTTCAGAAGTCATCACCTACAAAATATGTATTCCCTGGTCCTCATAGAGACTATAGCACTTTGGCTTTGTCTAAAGCACTGAAGTGTAAATATACTCACTGCTGGTTTCCTCTGATCTGGCTAGATAAAACCCAACCAATAATCTTTTCCATGAACTTAAGCCATTTAGAATTGCACCAGGAGAAAGAGCAACAGCTACTTAACTTGCACACATAAATCAATGCCAGGTGCTCAGACATAACTGCCCCTTTGAAATGCTGTGGCTGACATTAATTCTCCTATAGAAGGAAAGGCCTTTGAAGATTAATATTATTGCCATTTCTTTATGTCTGCCATAATCCATTTTCTATCTTCTTTTTAGCTCATGAAGTCTTCTTACTGCCAAAAATTAATTTTTTATTTGTCTTGACACCTGTTGGCATTTTCATTTGCTAAAGTTTTTTAAGAAGGTTTGGTTGAGTTCTTTCAGGAAAGACTGGTTTTGCCATTTTTTTTTTTTTTTAAAGAAAAAAACCCTTTCTATTAATGCAGTTATATTTCTGTCTAAAACAGGGGAAACACTCTGAAATCTCACATGCTTACAGTCCTGCTTTAAACAGCTGCAGGTTGCAATGAAAACTCAAAATGTTTCCCAGGAAACCTTGTTTGTGTTTGGAAAACATTTAACAGAGAATTTTTTCCATCTGTCTTTAATTTTGAATATTTCTGAAGTCTTTTCCCCTTGCAATTCTCACTAAACTATCACTGCTGCAAATATTCAGTGTAGACTTTCCCTCCAGGAATGCTGAATGAGGACACAAGAGGGTTTTTAGCTATTTCTCTGAGGAGAGGATCATGGTGCAGTCGCACTATTGCATTAGCAATTACTCCTGGATCAATGTGGAGGATCAGAAAACAGCTCTAGGCCTATTTCTAAGGATGTGGTTTTTATTTGTTCCAGATTAGCTGTGACCCCAGAGTGACCATTTAAAGACCTTGTGGTTGCCTGTCTGTTAGGCCATAAACATCATCTGCCTTATAGCAGCAACAGGCGTTACAGAGCTCTTCATCCAGACGTGTCTAGACATCTCTTGGAGAAGCCTACTTGGTTTTGTGCTTGTTCTGTACCAGACAAAGCAGAGTTGCAGAGATCCTATGTTGTCCTGTATCTTGTGGTAGGTCAATGGAAGATGAAGCAACAAGTATCAGTACCTTCTCTGGTCTAGCAGCATGTGGGAGATTCAAAAAGGGGAAAGGAATAGGAGGGTTAGCTGTGGAATTTCTGCTGTAGAACTATAGATGCCAGAGATTTCCATGAACAGATATTGTGCAAGATACATTCATACTACCTAGGCACCACTAAATACCTTGAAATCAGAAAGTCTCTGAGCTGTAATCTGTGAAAGGGTATCTGGGGCTAGTACTTTCCCTCCTGCTTTCTTCCCTGTTCATCTAGCTTGGCCACTATGAGAGGCAGGATACTAGGGCCAGAGGGGTGTTTAATCCAGCTCTGTATGGATAGACCTTGTATGTTCTCAGAAGGTGAGAAATGAATTAATATGTAAATGCAACTGATCTCTAAAGACTGCTGCACCTCATAAAAAGGGCTGAGATGCATCGTCAGGTCAGTGTCACACAACATAACCTCTTCTTGCTTGGGCAGTACCTGCGCTGTGGGCAAACATCAGGCTGCAGGTTTGAGTGCTGGCTTTCTGGCACCTTTGGTGAACACTAATTTTTAATGTGAAAAAGAGCTGAACCCTTACCATGGAGTTATGGGGCTGGGGAACGTATATGAGACCTGGGTGGAGACTGCACGAAAAGAGCACTGAGTGAGAGATTCTTCTGGACAGCCTCTGTGCTCTGAGCCACGTGTAACTGCACTGAACTGGAATGTGTTAAATGATTGATGGGAGATGTAGGCTGTCTCCAAGCAGCACAAGGACCCCAGAGACTGCTAAATAATGAATACAATTCTTCTGCTGTTAGTGGTATGACTCATTTCTTGCTGTCTGTTTTAACCACCTGCTGTAATGGCCAGGGCAGGACTGGGCAGTCTCTTAAACCTGGATTGCAAGAAAAAAAAAACAGCTCCGTTTTGAGCTGTTGCTGCTGCCTAGTCATTCCTTATCCACCTGGATATGAAAGATGCCAACAGCAATTATTGGTAGAAGTATCCTGGGCAAGGACAAATCTTGCCTTTCTGTGTTGTTTGGCAGTGGAGGACCTGGATCCACAAGTTGTCTTCCTTGGCTCTCCTAGAAAACAGGGAAGCAGGAAAGTGGTAGTGAAAAGTGAAAGTTGACTTTTAGCTCTCCAGACCTTTCTGTCAGAGCTTTTGCCAGCAGGTGCCAAGGGCTTCCCCATGCTCAAGAGGCCAGGGTGGTGCTAGCATTAGTGATGAGGTAAAAGTAAAGAACGTAAGGTTACTCTGATTTTTGTAATGTCATAGTGCTGGGAGACCAAGCTCAGAACAGTCAAATAGAAGCCCAAAAATTGCATTACTTTATTTTTTATATAGGTACTTTTGCATTTTTCTAGCTCATTGAAGTTGCCGTGTAAATAAGTAACTTTCAAGTTTATTATGCAGTAGATAGTAAAACTGCGAAGAGCACCAAATTTGGGACATAGACTGTTCTTTTACTGTGTAATAGAAAAGCAGTACTTAGGAGTATGTGGCTGTTTGGCAGGCACTGTACAGCACTGTGTAATGAGGTTAGGCTTAGTTAGCTTAATGACTTCTGAGTCATTGGCATACATTGTTTAACGTTCATATCACATATCTCTTTTTGCAATAATACTGTAACTAAGATGGTAGAAGGGAATAGGGGGACAGGGCAGGAGAAAAGAAAACGGAGAAACAGAGGAGAACAAGGACTGAATAAACACAAGTGAGGGAAAAAAAAAAAAAACATATTCAGGGGAAAAAAAAGCCAGGCACTGCATCCTAGTTGCAGGGGTGTCGTTGAACATGTCTAAGGACTGCTTAGCGAACCCCTGGTGGGACGATTGCTGAGGTCTTGGCAGGTATTTTGTTCTTTTCTAGTACAGAAAGCTTTTAAAATGGAAGCAAATTCCTAAACATCCAAACCCAGTAACCCGGAGGTATAGCTATTGCAGCTGTATCTTAATTGTTGAGATGCACTAAATGCTCCTTTGGATGATCATTCTACTTGAAACTTAAAGTACCTCATCAACCTCCACAGGCTGTTTAGTGTGTTTTACTGATGGAGAATCTGTCAGCTGATGAGTGAAAGGTCATAGTTCCATGGTTTTTGAAATGAGAGGTTCAGTTGAAAAATTCCTTAAACTTACTGCATCTGGGCCTTTCCTGGCATGCCTAAGGCTTGCTGCCCTACTGTTTTCTTCATCCCTGGGCCAGTCTTATATTCAGGTCTAACTTTCTTTTTTGGTGTCTAGTCTCTGCCTGCCCAGGGCTGCTACTAATCAGCTATTTGAGTGAGATTTGGGACATATTTATGTCTACCTGCTTTTGGGATCAGACTCTTGTTTGTATTTCCTGATATTGGCCTCTCCAGTCTAGTAAACTGTTTTTTAAAATGATGTTCTCTGTTGCCATATTTTCCTTTTTTATCCAGAAGCTATTGATTTTAAAAAAATGCCAGCACTTTGCATCCCCCATCCCGCCTCTGTTTTCGTATCCCAGACTGCTCCATATTTATAACCACTCTTCAACACACTACGCATTTTTCTCTGACATATATCCACTTAACCAAAGGCATTGATGAGTTATCTTCTTGTTTAATTCTCCTTTCTTCTACAAGAAATTTCCCTTCCATTCATTCTAAGAAGCTGAAAACAAATTCTTTGAGGTCCTTGGGAAACTGAATTGCACCCTACATAAGCTGCCAGTATTTATTAGTTAGATCATTTCAGTGACTACACTGTCTGTCCTTTATCCACAACAGTGTCAGATGTTAGTTGTCTGTCTCTTCTTAAGTGAATTTCAGGACTGTAAACATGTGCTTTTATTTGCTTTTAGGCATTCAGATGAGTAGTCTTACTCATCATGAATTCTACCCTTGACATGTCCTTCTGATAATACCTCCTGGGCCTCACTAGCCTAAAGCTGTGGACAGTCTTGCAGAATAGCTCAGCCCTGCTTTCCTGTTTTCAGTTGTATGTACTGCTGTTGCCTCTAGAAACCAGACCTGTGATCTTGACTGTATTTATTGTAAGAAGGAGCCCTTGTTCTGCAGAGCTGGCAGTCTAAATAAATGAGACAGGTGACAGATGAAAATGAAAGAAAGGCACCATCAGGCTGTGTGACTTGCTTGACCTCACATGACTGTTGCAAGGTCCCACATGCAGGGCCTGTGACAAAGCTGGGCAAATGATCCAGCTATCCAGGTCCCTGCTCTTTGTCACATCTTCTAGACCAGAGAGTCTCCCAGAGTATAGGGTAGGCAGATCTTACAAATAGTCTAATGGGACAGTGTGACTATCAAGTGAAACAGTACAAATATTTGCCAGCTCATGAGAAATTATCAGGAATAAGTGTCTTAAATGGGATTACAAGGATTGCTGGAGTCTTTCAAGGGTAGCATTGATTGAGGAGATTGTGGAAATACCAGCAATGATGCATCTACTTCTGTAAAGTACAAGAATGCTGTGTTCAGTTTTGGTTCACACTACACAAAAAAAGATGTGAACAGGCTGGTGAGGGTCCAGAGAAGGGCCCCAAAGATGATCAAAGGGTGGGGAAGCTGCTGTATGAAATAAGGCTGAGAGAATATGGTTTGTTCAGAAAAAAGGGTTTAGGGGACACCTTGTGACCATGTTCCAGTATTTAAAGGGTGGCTACAAAGGAGATGGAGACTCTATTTTACAAGGAGTTGCTTAGAAAAGATGAAAGGTAATGGGTACAAGTTACTTCAGGGGAGATTCCAGGTGAACACAAGAGGAAAATTTTTCACAGTGAGACTAATCTCCCAGGGAAGTGGTGTATTCCCCAGCACTGGATGATTTTAAGATTCAGATGGAGAGGGTGCTGGGCCATCTTGTCTAGGCTGTGCTTTTGCCAGGAAAGGCTGGGCCAGATGATCCTTGAGGTCCTTTCCAACCTGGTATTCTCTGATCATTGCCAGAGAAAGTGGTTTCTGGGAAGGCAGCACTGAAGTTCCAGAAAGATGCCTGTAGCAATGATATAGCCTGTCTGGGGGTCAGCCACACCACTCCTGTTAATTGGTAGGACTTCAGCAGCAACACTCCTT
>NW_008587517.1:44754-49775 GCF_000691845.1 Merops nubicus
GTTCCTTGACCAAAGTAGGAAACATTCAAATCATCATTCTCTTTAGGTTTCTGACTCTCTACCCAGCTATGCAGTGCAAGAGCAGGAGTGAACAGGCACAGCTGTGAAAGGCAAAAGCCACAAAAAGATGGAACAGCTTCTTTTGTAAAGGTGAACCTGAGGAAGTTTTTATTTCTGTCATCTTTCTCTCTGCCCAGTTTACACACAAAGCTCAAAGTCATGGTTTTATGACAGTTTGCGTAATATCAAGTGTATGGTTCAGATATTGTGTTTAATTATATTCACCTAGGTTCCTATCCCTAGAGACGTGCTTTGAGATCATCTACTGAGAAGATTAATTTACAAAATATCTCTTTACAATGCTGACTAAAACATAGTGTCTGGTAGGGAATTGTGAGTTAAACTATGAGGGTGGGTTTTCCTTTGTTGTTAGTTTGACAGGGGAAAGGGTACTATGGGAAGGAAACCTAAGAAAGATGGCCAGAAAGAACTACAACGTTGCTTCAGAGACAGTTTTTCTAGATATTCAGCAGTGTTTTCTTGT
The DNA here is from genome assembly GCF_000691845.1 of Merops nubicus. Classification (NCBI taxonomy): domain Eukaryota; kingdom Metazoa; phylum Chordata; class Aves; order Coraciiformes; family Meropidae; genus Merops; species Merops nubicus. Next base: position 45,299 of record NW_008587517.1, read on the forward strand.
CGTGCTGAGACACAATACCTATCTTAAATCTAGTTAAAAAGCAGGGTTTTTACCATCCCATGGATTTGGTGTGCTATAAACCTAATCTAATCCCAAACTCAGCATTTGCAGATAAGTACTTCTCAAAGGCTGTGATAAAGGCAGTTGACACAAGACAACTCTGGATACTGCAGTAAGAAGGGACGTGCCCAGTGCAAACTGCAAGGATGCTCTCTTGTGGTGAAGAGGTGCTATAAAGGGAAGAAAGGGAGTTGAAATAATGCTTTCACACACAGCTGAATGAGCTTGAAGACATTTTCACTGTAGCATCAATATATTGTATTAGTTCTCGGGTCGGTGGGACTTGTGTTTGCTCTTCTGGAGGGTGCGTTTGTACTGCTGTTTTTCTAAACTTCTTAGGGGCAAGTGCTATTCAGCATGCCTGCTGGTGTATATAAATATTCATAGCTGCCTCCCAGCCAACTGTTTCTCTATAAAACTTACAGGAGGGGAGGTGTCAAAGGGCAAAAATCAGTGGAGGCATAGCCAGCTGTCTCCCTGAGGCATGCTGCATGCTTAGTAAGCCTCAGAAACCATGAAACTCTGTCCCTGCTGCCCTTCCTATGCAGACAGTAGAAAAACCCCTCAGATGAGGTTAGGCAGGATTATCTTCCACTACCGCCTTCCAATACTTTCAAGGTTTATTGAGCAGAGTGCCAGGAGAGAAGGGCATGGGAAATGGCTGGTGACCAACACAGCTGTGAAGTATTTGTTATCACCAAAATTGGAGACAAGGGGAAAACCTCGTGGCTAAGAACTGGCCAAAGGGGACCACACAGGTTGATTGTGGTGCGCTGCTGAGAGACTCTCAGCCTGTATTTTAACAGTACTTTGGTGCCTGCTGATGTGGGCGGGAGTTATGAACCTCCCCAGAGAACCTACCTGGAGACTTTTCAGTCTGTCTTCTTGGCTTTGTTCCTCCTCTGTAGCTCACAGCTGATCATGCGCTTTTTTCTCCCACTGATTACCTGTCTTGTGTGTGCAGAGAGGTTCTCCGTGAACTGAATTCTAGTGTGTGATTGAAAAATTTTGAGCATGAGTCTCCTATCTTATCTCTGTCATTTAGGGGCCCTGTGCTACAAATGCACATCTGTTACAAGGGTTCCCTTGCAGAGGGAGACAGGGGTATTTGCAGACTGATTATGTGAGGTAGTACTGCCAAAAACACACTTGAAGTGGTGCGTAGTTGGGTCACTGGCAGGGTGTTTTCCAAACGTTTCTTACCACATTCTGAAAAAGAAGCAGTAGTCAATTGACAGCTAAGCCGGTAATGTCAAAGTTTAATCTCAAACAAATGTGAGGAGCATTGTAGCAGTCTGCCAAACAGTTGGCTTATTTATGAGTGTGGCAGATGGATCCCAGGTACCAAAGCCAATATCTAATGTACAGAGGAGAACATGGTCTGTAACACTGCCTTACTTGTCACTTAGTCAACTTCTGAAGAGAAGCGGCTCTGCCTATCTTCCAGGACACCCAAAGCTACCCTCAAAATGTTAGTCATGGCAGGACTTTTCAGGACATGCAATCAGGAAGTATCATCCTAAAGTGTCTGGTGGGTTGAATATGATCCAATGCAGCCAGTGCAGAGCAAGGAGCTTCCAGTGGTTGTTGGACATGTTCCTTCATAGAGCTGGGCACCAGCCCTTCCACCTGCGTGGCCCTCAGTGTTCATGGGCACGACCAAGTGATAGTGATAGTGAGTACTGTGACTAGTACTGTTTGGATCTCTGTGGTTGGATAAAGGGCCCAGAAAGAGCAGAAGTGCCACTGGAAGTTGAGTAACTAGCAGAAGTAGGTGATACTGAAGATCCCAGTTTAACAGATCATGTGGAACATTTATATAAAGCCCTTCTTATTTTGAGCACTTAATATATTAGCATATATAAATAGGGACATAGGATTGATCAGGACAAATTTGAGCAGTTCCCAGGATTCCTAGTTGAAAATGGGTTGGAAAAAGTGAAATAAATTCCCCCTTAAAAGGGGAAAGAAATCATGGATTATTGAGTGTCACTGCTTCTCCAAACCGAGTTTTTCTTCTGTGAAAACATGGCAGTTTAATCAAATGGAATAGATTAGGCTTGGAACCATAATGTGAATGTATTTTCCTTTTACAACATGAAATTGTAAGCATTGTCAATGGATCTGCACTGGAAGCTGTACATCAAACTGTGTCCTGTGCTGCACTCAGTTGGTAAAACTTTTCACAACTCTGTGTGGCTATCATACAAAATTAATGCCCTGGTCCACATAAGTCTGAGCCAAAACAAATACTGGCAAACAGATAAAGGATGTAGGAGCCTCAGGGGGAAAAAGATTTCTAGATTTTTTTTTTTTTTTTTTTTTGAGTATATAGCATGTTGTGGATTTTAGAATGAAATGGTCAGGGACCTTTAATCCCATACTGGAAATACCATGTGCTTTTCAAAAAATATTTTACAGAAAAATTGATGTGATTTAAATTAGAAGCTGTTGTCTAGAAATAGTACTCTTTGCTTGAACTGTATAGTTCGTTAAATTCAAGATGCATTACCTGAAATAACGCCTCAGCTTGGTAGTAGAATAACAGAACCATGGTAACTTGTAAGGTATTACCTTTGAAGGTCCAGCATTTTGGTCTTCTATGGGTGAATACTAACCCATAATAACTGCAGTGATTTTAAATAAGAATGCGTGATTGTCACTCCTTGTGTGGAGATACCTGCCAAAGAGTGTAATGTTTGCACAGCCTTTTCAGAACCAACCATGATGCCTTAAGAATACTGGAATTATTCTCTCTCCTCCTCTCCCAAAAGGTTTTAGGATTTTTTTTCCTCATTGTGCGCATTTTTTACAAGTTTTTCTGAACATGTCAATCTTCCTGAGCACACTGGATTTGGAGAATAAAAATATACCTTTAATTAACCAGCTCAATCCAGTATTCACTGATATCTCCCACTGAATGGACACCTGCCCTGATTTCAAGTCCAGGTTCAGGCCTGTGGGAGCTACTTAGTGGCTGGGAGACAGGGTTCCACTATGGCTGACTCGGGTGGTCTGTAGGCCACAGCTGGTGATTTCCTTTGAAAATTGTTCCTCTCTCGCCATCTTCTGGTCAGCTCTTTGGGACTAGTCGTACCTGGATCTGAGAGATCCTTCTCCTAACCCTTCCCTGCTCTGCTGCCCTTAGGAGGTGAATCACAATTCTACGATGTTCGCATTTGAAAGTATTGCCACACTCTTTATTAGGATGGAAAACAAACAGGTGATGCAGATGGCCCTTGCTTATGAGTAAGTGTGTTGAAGAAATCTGTTTATATTAAACATCAAGTCTGCTTACAGATATCTAAGTCCCAGAAAATATTATGAGCTTGCTCCCCATCTTGACAGAACCTTTACATATGCTGGATAGCCTCTTTCTCTAGGTAGGCTTTTCTGTAAATCATGACAAATATTAGCACCAAGCAGTTTAACGAGATGATTTATCCATAATTGCTCCCACCAAAGTGCTATTGTAGCTTCTTGTGTCTAAGCTCTCAGATTCAGCTCTCAGTTGGATTAAACTGGTGTCTAGAGGAGCATCTTTGAGCTCCTGGGAGAGAAAGGTCAGAAGTAGTTGCTCCTCTTTGGAGGGGTGAAGATCTTACCTCTGGGGACTGAAGCCTGCAACTGATTAAACCAGCAAAAGTAGAACTAAAGATCTGTAATTAGTAGAGCTTATTACTGATTACTGGGAGGAAAAAAAACAAAAACAAAACCAAAAAAACAAGCCACCACCACAAAACAAACGCACAACCCAAAAGTTTTGCATTTCTTCTCTTGATAACTACAAGCTTTTCTTCAGTCCTAAGAAGAGTAGCATGTTACCCAACTTTGTGTTTCTATAAATGTAAGTGCTAAGCAGATGTTATGTTGATTGCTGACTTATGCTCATTTAATTAGTGATGGATAGATGGAGTTGTGTTTCCCCAGCTGATTTTGAAATTGCCATGGACAGTGATAGTCTGAGAACTTGTGTTGTTAAATTTTGTTACAGAGAGACTCTTTTCTACAGTTGAATAGGGATAGCAAATTTGAAATGCAATCTCTTTAAAAAAAAAAAAGTTCAGGAGTTTTTGGTACTACATAACCGCCTACCCCCAGGTGCTTTTAAGTGGATTATAATCACATTTTCCTATCTTATTTTTAAAAATATTTTAATTTTTTTTTTAAATTTGTAGTGGTGAGTGGAAAAGCCCACACTAGCAACAAGGGAAACTGGTTGACACTCTTGAGGAAACACTGAAACTCTGCAAAATGCTGCCAGGCACACAGAACAAACAGAAACAGCAGGAAAAAAGCAATTAGTTTTAGGCAATATATGTTGTAATAGAAGCCAAAAGGATTCTGCCAGATGTCTTGTTTTTGAAACAAGATGCTATCCCTGTCACAGATTGTGAGAAATAATTTTGCATAAAAC